>NW_019396987.1:66442-205129 GCF_000591075.1 Eurytemora carolleeae | reverse complement strand
CTAATCTAACAGTCCCTTTAATAGACTTAAAACTAATCTAACAGTCCCTTTAATAGACTTAAAACTAATCTAACAGTCCCTTTAATAGACTTAAAACTAATCTAACAGTCCCTGTAATAATCTTAAAACTAATCTAACAGTCCCATTAATTGACTTAAAACTAATCTAACAGTCCCTTTAATATACTGAAAACTAATCTAACAGTCCCTTTAATAGACTTAAAACTAATCTACGATGCCTCTATTTAGTATTTTGTCTATTTATGTATGCAACTCAAGTTCCAGGGATTAGGAATATTTAGAAAATATTCTTCAACATACTTTCTTTTCTTTATTCATAACATTTGTTTATTTATTCTTTAATTTGTTGATTTTTATCAAAATGCTATAATAGTAGTAATGAGTTCAAATAAAATTAATCGTAGTTTTAAATCTTTTCTTTGATAATTTCTTTGTTTTATTTTATTAATTCAGCGGCACACTTCTTGTTGAAAATTTTCTTGAATCTTTATTAAAAAGGTAAAAATAAATCGTTCACAACTTTTTGTTAATCTGAGACGCTAAAATACGTTTAGATAATATTTTAAAATAATTAAACTTCCAAGATTTAAAATCTGTATTATGTTAAAGTTTGCTTTTTATAAAACTTTACAATATCTCTATCCTAAACACGGGCAGCCGAAGTACATTTGAATTTCCGAGCCGGGTCAACCTTTCCGGTCCCAGTTTGTACTGTATCGCACGGACATTGGGTTAATAAAGCAGACACTCAAAAGGACTAGTCGGTGCAACAAGATTGACGTGGTCAGACTTTAGGTTGAATTTACTTTTACTAAAGGTGCAGAGGTGCGTGTAAAAATAAACTATTTCAACACGTTCGTTTTTGCATTGATTTTACATCGATATTGGATCGTTGCTGGGTCGTTTCAACACGTTCGTTTTTGCATTGTTTTTGCATCGTTATTGGATCGTTGCTGGGTCGTTTCAACACGTTCGTTTTTGCATTGTTTTTGCATCGATATTGGACCGTTGCTGGGTCGTTCCAGCACGTTCGTTTTTGCATTGTTTTTGCATCGTTATCGGATCGTTTTTTGCATTCATCTTCTGTAAGGGTCAAAAATGTCCCTATGTGTAAGCAAAGTAAAAGCAAAGCTTAACCCTGACAGAAAATAAAGGTAAAAAACAACCCAACTGATGAAGGCACATCACTAAGTATAATAGAGTTAAATACTCATTTTTGAATATTCTGGTTTCCTAGTTCTTTAGTTTTTGGATCTACCCCCAGCGTTCCAGATATATACATAGTTTTATCAACAACAACAGCCTAAAATTTCTGATATATATACATAGTTTTATAAACAACAACAGCCTAAAGTTCCAGATATATATACATAGTTTTATCAAAAACAACAGCCTAAAGTTCCAGATATATATACATAGTTTTATCAAAAACAACAGCCTAAAGTTCCAGATATATACATAGTTTTATCAACAACAACAGCCTAAAGTACGAGATATATACATAGTTTTATCAACAGCAACAGCCTAAAGTTCCAGATATATACATAGTTTTATTAAAAACAACAGCCTAAAGTTCCAGATATATTTACATAGTTATATCAAAAACAACAGCCTAAAGTTCCAGATATATATACATAGTTTTATCAAAAACAACAGCCTAAAGTTCCAGATATATATACATAGTTTTATCAACAACAACAGCCTAAAATTTCTGAACAACAGCCTAAAGTTCCAGATATATATACATAGTTTTATCAAAAACAACAGCCTAAAGTTCCAGATATATATATACATAGTTTTATCAACAACAACAGGCTAAACTTCCAGATATATACATAGTTTTATCAACAACAATAGCCTAAACGTTCCAGATATATATACATAGTTGTATCAACAACAACCGCCTAAAGTTCCAGATATATATACATAGTTTTATCAACAACAACAGCCTAAAGTTCCAGATATATATACATAGTTTTATCAACAACAACAGCCTAAAGGAATTCAGTGTTTGCCACAAAAGCTAAATTTCTAAGCCTATATTTGTCCAATTCAATGTCGTAAATCTTAGATATTTCAAACTTTAAATTCTGTTAGATCAAATAATCTAGGTATGATATATCAAAGGCTTATACCATCAGGTTGCAAATATAAAGGGATTAGAAAATTTGAGTTTTGTGGCAAAGACAAAATAACGTTATTTAAATTTAATTGTAAAAATTACAAAAATGAATGTAAAACAATAAATATAAAACTTTGTTTGAGGATAGAAACAAACTACTTGCCTCAAACTCAAATTTTTTAATTCCTACAACATATATCTTTGCAAGCTGATGATGTAAAAATTTGACATTTTCAGTCTTGATCAGCAGAACTCATAGTTTGAAATATTAAAGGTCTAGAACATCAGGCTGCAAAGATATAAGGATTATAGAAAATTAAAGTTTGAGACAGTTGGACACAGCAATTTCAATTCAAGGAATAATATTTGAAGAAAAATTCCGAATTATTGGTTTAGGAACCTGACTGTAAGGTCCGACTGGAGCAGCAGCGTTTTCTGTTTCAACAATTACTCGTTTTGACGCCATTTTTTCTGAATTGATGAGAAGTTATGGTTCCTTCTAAAAAAAATAGATTCTGAAAGAGTTGTCTATAAGCTTATGAGAATGATAAAGAAACTCCTTATTTCAAACTTAGACTATCTGATCTAACATGATTCATATTTTGAAATATCAAAGGTTTTCAACATCAGGTTGCAAAGATATAAGGATTAGACAAAGACTCAATTCCTTTGAATAATCCTGGTTTAAAAATGTAGACTATGTTTAAAGTTTAAGTTAAGACTGGATCTACGAGATTAAATATATGTAAATGATGGAACCCAAAGTTAAATAAGAATTTTGTCAAGACAAATTTTATATTTAAAATATTTTAATCAAACCCACTCTCATCTCATTTATTTAGTTTAGTTACGCAGCTGATTTGTAAATCAGACTAAAATCAACTAGGATTAAAGGGACTGTTGACTTATTTTAAGTACCCATTAATTTAAAAAGAGAGCGATGCCCGATTTATATAAATCAATTTTCAGTTTGAAAACAAGAATATCTGGGTCAGACGATAGTTTTATCGGTACCGTTGTGAATCCGGTCTGAACAATGTGAATATCGTTTAATATGACGTCGACATTCTTTTCCTGTAGATATATTGATTTTTATTTGACATTCATATATATAAGTATAACTTCTATTTCAATTGTGAACATTTTCTCTGTGTATACATTGTAAAACAAAAACAAACAGAAAGATGCGGATTTTTTAAAAAATATTCGTTGATTTTCAAAATTTAATGAAAATCGAATTTTGTTGGAAGCAAGTTTTTGAAATTTTGATCATCCATAAACCTTCCCTGGGGTCACGTGATGTCCCACACAAAATTTGGGCTCGATCGTTTCAGCCGTTTTAACGTTTATTGGATACAATTACACCCTATTACAGACTGACAAGCAAAGTATATATGTAGATATATATATTCACATTAAACTTGACTTTAATTAAGGAGGAATGAGTCTTATCTTGATAGAATATTATGAAACCATATCAAAACCTAACTTCCTGTGTACATTTAAACTATTAGAAACCTACAGGGTGTACATATAAACTTTTAGAAACCTACAGGGTGTACATATAAACTATTAGAAACCTACAGAGTGTACATATAAACTATTAGAAACCTTCAGGGTGTATATATATAAGCTATTAGAAACCTACAGGGTGTACATATAAACTATTAGAAACCTACAGGGTGTACATATAAACTATTAGAAACCTACAGAGTGTACATATAAACTATTAGAAACCTTCAGGGTGTATATATATAAGCTATTAGAAACCTACAGGGTGTACATATAAACTATTAGAAACCTACAGGGTGTGTATATATAAACTATTAGAAACCTACAGGGTGTATATATATAAACTATTAGAAACCTACAGGGTGTAAACATATAAACTATTAGAAACCTGCAGGGTGTATATATATAAACTATTAGAAACCTACAGGGTGTATAAATAAACTATTAGAAACCTGCAGGGTTAAACTATTAGAAACCTACAGGGTGTATATATAAACTATTAGAAACCTGCAGGGTTAAACTATTAGAAACCTACAGGGTGTATATATAAACTATTAGAAATCTACAAGGTATATAAACAAACTATTAGAAACCTACAGGGTGTATAAATAAACTATTAGAAACCTGCAGGGTGTATACATATTAACTATTAGAAACCTACAGGTGGTTTAAACAAAATATTATAAACCTACCGGTGGTTAAATTAAGTTTTAAATGGCAAAAATCTTTAGTTTGTAAATGTGTACTGCATATTCTCTTTTTTGCATAAGGAATGTATACTTCAATATGTTTAAAAAATTGTACCGCCGCAGTTCCTGGGATGAATAAAAACAAGTGCTATAAGCATTTTTGTTTATCTTTAGTTTATATTTAGTGTGTGTACCGCAAATTCTGAAAATATTTTGTTTGTGTACTGAATATTCTGTTTATATTTAGTTTGTGTACTGAATATTCTGTTTATATTTAGTTTGTGTACTGCATATTCTGTTTATATTTATCTTGTGTACTGCATATTTTGTTTATATTAATCTTGTGTATTAAAAGTTCTGTTTATATTTAGTTTGTGTACTCCATATTTTGTTTATAGTTAGTTTGTGTACTGCATATTATGTTTATATTTATCTTGTGTACTGCAAGTTCTGTTTATGATTAGTTTGTGTACTGCATATTCTATACCCGATATAAATCAGGTAAGTGGGGAGTTCCTAAAGACATAACTAGTACAACTAAAGATACTACTGCTGTTTTATATTTTATTTAAATTTATAAAAACATTGCCGAATATAAAGTGTATGTGAACCCCGGTAGAAAGTATGCAGGACTGCTGTTTGCATTCCGGTAACCGGCAAAAAAGTTCTCTAAAAAAAGTTTACGGAAATAAAGTCCTAAATTTTTATATAAAAAAGACTTTTAAGACTTTATTTTCCAGAACTTTTTTTCTGGTTTCAGTATTTTTTTTACAAAAACATCCCCATAAAAAAGTCCTCTTGGAAAATGCATGGAAACAAAGGATGTTTACAACCATGGAAAAAAGGGGCAATTGATACAAAAACACCCCTGGCAGATGTCATATTATTTTAGGAAAAAAGTCACAGGAATCTAAATCTCAGGACTTTATTTCCAGGACTTGTCCTAGGACTTCAGAAAATTGGGACTTTTTCCCCAAAGTTTTTATTTCCAGGTGTTATTTTTCAGAAACTTTCTTACATAGATTCATGTTTTCCAACACCTTCTAGAAATACTGAACAGATAATCTTCAGGGTTTGAACTCAGTTCCTGCTTCATCTATGCATTTATTGAACTGGTTCATACAATTCTGTTCATTTTAAGTTTGTGTACTGCATATTCTGTTCATATTTAGTTTGTGTACTGCATATTCTGGTTTTATTTAGTTTGTGTACTGCATATTCTGTATTTGTTTAGTTTGTGTACTCCATATTCTGTATTTGTTTATTTTGTGTACTGCATATTATGTTCATATTTAGTTTGTGTACTGAATATTCCGGTTATATTTAGTTTTTGTACTGCATATTCTGTATTTGTTTAGTTTTGTACTGCATATTATGGTTATATTTAGTTTGTTTACTGCTTATTCTGTACATATTTAGTTTGTGTACTGCATATTCTGTTTATATTTAGTTTGTGTACTGCATATTATGGTTGTATTTAGTTTGTATACTGCATATTCAGTATTTGTTTAGTTTTGTACTGCATATTCTATTAATATTTATTGTTTGTGTACTGCATATTCTGTTTATATTGAGTTTGTGTACTGCATATTCTGTACATATTTAGTTTGTGTACTGCATATTCTGTTTATATTTAGTTTGTGTACTGCATATTCTGTATTTATTAAGCTGTGTACTGCATATTCTGTATTTCTTAAGTTTTGTACTGCATATTCTGAATTTCTTTAGTTTTGTACTGCATATTTTGTATATTTGTTTAATTATTTGCTTTTATGGCTGAAATTGTTGGTACACTACAGAAAACACAAGTTGTAAAAGGTTTAATTCATTTTACAAACAATGAGATTTGTTAATTAGGAATAATCAAAATGAAAGTTAATTTAGATCTAGAATTAAATGTAATGAATCATTTTAACTCTCAATAAAAATGAATAAGTAATGCAATTAAAAAAAACAAGTTTCAGGGGCCTATTAAATTTTCCAGGTGAGGTAATAATAAAAAAATGCTTGTAAAGGCCGTAGAAATACCCCCCCCCCCTCCCCACTATTTTTTGGTAATTTCTATGGAGGAAATTTTTTTAAGCCAGATTAAGTTGTCCAGCCCCTCTCCCTAATTTGTCCGGTGGGGACGTCGCCTTAACCCCCCCCCCCCCTCACCCTTCCCCATAAGCCACCTTTTCCAAATTTAGAGAAGTGATATAAAAGAAAAAAATACAATGTTTTCCAGATAAACTTTGAGAAGGTTGTTATCAGATAATTGAGGTGCCATTTGTTTCAAGAAGTGTTAATGTAAGATGCTTTATAACAGATTTTCTACAGAGATTACTGTAGTTTCATTTCTAAATTTTCTTCCGAGATTCCATAGTTTCATTTCTAAATTTTCTACAGAGATTATAGTTTCATTTCTAAATTTTCTTCAGAGATTACCATAGTTTCATTTCTAAATTTTCTACAGAGATTATGGTTTCATTTCTAAATTTTCTTCAGAGATTACCATAGTTTCATTTCTAAATTTTTCAAAAATGAAAAATCTATGCGGATTTTAAAGATTGAATTTGCGCTCTTGCTGAACAAATATGCACAGTAAAAAAGCCTCATAGGTCTCAAAAGATTCATAAGAAAAATTCTCCACAATAATACATTCTCAGTTCAACTACCGTCTATTGCCGGCCACTCCCTTTTATTCCCATGTTTATTGGAACACTCTAGTGGGTCACTTTAAATTACAACACCAGTCCCTTTAAATGAATTTCCAATCCAAAATTCAGCACCTAGTTTGCTCTTTATGCTATAGTTGGTATAATTGCACTGCAGTAAAGTTCTAACTGTAAATAAGATGCCTAAACTAAATGAATATTTAAGAGAAGTATAACACCTTGCATAAATTAATCAAACTCAACCTCAACTAATTAAAGATCTACAGAGGTAAACCAGGAATTATAATTCAGATAAAAGAGATGAAGATAAATGCATTTTCACAAAGATTAGTTAAATATTTATGAGAGTGTTTAATTGACACTGAATTCCCATCCCACTTTAAAACAGAAAAGTAAAGTTAAAAACTTAAAGTTAAACCAGATAGAGAGATTCTGCATTTACGAATTACGACGCATAAATAATATATAATAATTGTATGCGAAGATCCCAGGAATGTATTTCCATTATTTCAGAAAATTCCAAATGAAGATTCAAAATTTAACGAAAAAGTTACTGACAAAGATGGGATTTTTCTATTTTAAAGTTCTGCTTATACAGAATTATTGTATTTTTAAATATCTTGATGAATATAGCTAAAATCCAGAGTAAGATACTAAACTAATATAAACCATACGAAAAATTCTTATGTTGTGTTTGACTTGTCAAAAATGAACTAAGAAACATTAAGATATATAAGTATATATCTACATACAAAAGATTCATGGTTCAAGTCCCGTCAACTGCAAAAATCAAATCTGATGAATAGAGCCATACTGATGAGTCCTAATAGGACGAAACACTTTGTCTATGGATATATATACTCGTTTAGTCCGCTAAACTTGAGTTCTCTGTGGTAATGAATAGGTGTACTAATTAGCATTATGCAAGGTCCTCAACTTATAATGAGTTGGTTGAGCTCTCTGGTCCCTATTTCATTACCAAATCATCAGGATTTGATGGAGCAGTGGTTAGCGTGTTTGATTCATAATCTAAAGTTTCATGGTTCAAGTCCCGTCAACTGCAAAAATCAAATCTGATGAATAGAGCCATACTGATGAGTCCTAATAGGACGAAACACTGTGTCTATGGATATAAATATATATATATATTATAATTAATTTTTTAATTTTCAAAAAAAAAAATTTTTTTTTCAACGGGCAACGCCGGGCTTATTAGCTTCAAGAATATTAGAATAGAATAGACTAGAATAGAATAGAAAAGCATAGAATAGAATAAAATAGAATAGAATAGAATAGAATAGAATAGAATAGAATAGAATAGAATAGAATAGAATAGAATAGAATATAACAGAATAGAATAGAATATATCAGTAGTTTTGAGTTCTCCCAACCTGAAAACTTTGATAAAACACAAAGACAAAGAATTTCAGGCAAAATTATAAAAAGAAGTTTTGCATATTTAAATTTAAATTAATTCATCGTTTCGATTTATGTATGTATAATGTATACCTTAAAGGTATTTTCTTGAAAAAGAATATTTTCAATTATTTGTCCATGTAAGAATAAGATTGAATAATTTTTATCATCGGAGATGGAATTTAAAGAATTTGAGCCGCGGTTTAGATCTGCCAAACCCGGTTTAAATTAAGCGCCGGCTTAAATCTTGAAACATTTGATACAATTTGAAGTGAAACCAACCATATTTAAGCCGCGGCTTAAATTTAAACCGACGCTCAAATTCTTTAAATTCAGCCACGGGCAACATTTTTGCTTTTGGATTAAAATGTTAATTTAAGAGACTTTAGACATAGTTTCAAGTGGTTAGTCCAATTCATAAGAGTGTTACCCTTCAAAGCTTTGTATCATCAAGAACAAATGGTGTCAATTATTTTATTTATGAAAACATCAGTTCCTTTCATGTAAAAAGTACAAAATCTTCCATGTTCTTTCAGTATTAAAACAGGATTTACCTTCTACATTTTATTATATGAAATTTGTCTCTAATGAAACAAAAACACTTGAAGCATGTCCTCACTTATATAAAGAAAATAATGTCGAATCCGAAACTAGAAAACTGGAAAAGATAATGTTTATGTATAAATAGACCTGGATGTATTAATATACATAAACAATAAATAGACCTGGATGTATTTATATACATATACAATAAATAGACCAGGATATATTAATATACATATACAATAAATAGACCTGGATATATAAATATACATATACAGTAAATAGACCTGAATATATTAATATACATGAACATACATTTTAGTGGGGTGGGGATGGATAATGTGTGACACTAGTTCTCGTTAGATCACTGAAGTTAAGCACACTTGTCCACAGCCAGTAACTGGATTGGTGTCCAGACTGGTGTTCACGGCTTCGATTCCCGTACTCCATACAAACCTGTGGTTTCAAAAACATCTGAAGCCGACATCTACTTAAGCAGTTATGAACACCTGACGGATGTAGGAGGACAGAGGGGCGGCTGTCAACAACTCTCGTAACGAAAGGGTGCGTGCTTTCTACTCAACAAGAAAGAAGTTTCAATTGGGATTGATCCAAGTGAATGATGATGAAGAGAGGAATGGTGGACAAGCAGGGAGAGTCTATGGTTGCCAGCTATAGGTACCTGGGGGTATCCAATCNACCTGGATATATTAATATACATATACAATAAGTAGACCTGGATATATTAATATACATATACAATAAGTAGACCTGGATATATTAATATACATATACAATAAGTAGACCTGGATATATTAATATACATATACAATAAATAGACCTAGATATATTAATATACATATACAATAAATAGACTTAGATATATTAATATACATATACAATAAGTAGACCTAGATATATTAATATACATATATGCAATAAATAGACCTGGATATTTTTAATATATATACAATAAGTAGACCTAGATATAATAATATTAATATACAATAAGTAGACCTAGATATATTAATCTATTTCTATACTTTGCTTGTTTGTTTCTCTGTATGTTTGAGTCAGATCAACACAAAACGGCGAAACTGATCGGGTTTAACCTTTTTAGTGA
Organism: Eurytemora carolleeae; assembly: GCF_000591075.1. NCBI lineage: Eukaryota > Metazoa > Arthropoda > Copepoda > Calanoida > Temoridae > Eurytemora > Eurytemora carolleeae. The sequence goes on along the minus strand of NW_019396987.1, from coordinate 195,047 downwards.
AACCTCACATGATCCCAGGGAAGGTTTATTAAAAAGTGTCTTTCGATTTTTCAAAATCCACGAAAAAAAGTCGATAAAAGAGCAACAATTTTAAGTTCAAACCGAAGATGAGAGCGAAGCGCCCTAGAAGTTGTGGAAATAGTTTACTGTTTCAAAGATATAGGGTAAAAATGAAACACGGAAAACGAAAAATAAAAGAAAACGTTTAGAATTTTGTATAACATGAATATACTCAGAGTTTAAAGCACCTCTAGGTAGTACAATGTACATACAGCGTAGAATTTTGTATAACATGAATATACTCAGAGTTTAAAGCACCTCTAGGTATGTACAATGTAAAATGTACATACAGCGTAGAATTTTGCATAAAATGAATATACTCAGAGTTTAAAGCACCACTAGGTATGTACAATGTACATACAGCGTAGAATTTTGTATAACATGAATATACTCAGAGTTTAAAGCACCTCTTATAGGTATGTACAATGTGCATACAGCGTTCACATAAATATGTAGAAAGATTTACATTTATTTATAATAAACAAATATATATTCACAATAAGAAATAAATCAAGATCGAATGCGGGAAACAGAATTGGAATAATATTTACATTTAAAATCAATTATCAATATCATACTGTACATGCAATTATATCCAGTTGTTTCCTGTAGATAACATATTTATATAGATAGATAGATAGATAGATAGATAGATAGATAGATAGATAGATAGATAGATAGATAGATAGATAGATACATAGATAGATAGATAGATAGATAGATAGATAGATAGATAGATAGATAGATAGATAGATAGATAGATAGATAGATAGATAGATAGATAGATAGATAGATAGATAGATAGATAGATAGATAGATAGATAGATAGATAGATAGATAGATAGATAGATAGATAGATAGATAGATAGATAGATAGATAGATAGATAGANCTTGACATGTCACTTTATCAATGGAGGTCACTTGACATGCCACTTTATCAATGGAGGTAACTTGACATGCCACTTTATCAATGGAGGTCACTTGAAATTGCGTTTACTGTCACTGTAGGAATACATAGATTGCAAAATTTTTATTTTAAAAATAAATTCTTTTTTATCTTTTGATGTTTGATGTGGGCTTAAAATTGGTTAAAATCTAATAGAAACACTTTTGTAAAAGATAATCCAAGGCAAAAATAATGTTTTTAAATTTAGTCTTGTTTTTATATTGTTTAAGTTTTTTTTATTTTTAATATTTTTAAGTTTTAAGTTTTTTATATTGATCGTTGCTTTTTGTTTCTGAGCTATCTGAAAGCCTTACGTAAATTTAAAAATAATAACAAAGAAAACATTCCAGACTTTCCTGGACACATAAAATAAAATGTTTACAAACATTATTGAGTAAAGCTAGAAGGCACCCGGATGGCCCATTTTTTATTTTGACCCTGGGGTCATATCTGTTTTGAAGTTTATCAGATACAAAGATGTAAGATACAAATATATTGTTCAAATATATTAAAAAAGAGTAGCATGTCTGATTCCCAGTGGTATCATTTAGAACCTCCATCTGACCAATATCATGGTCCATAACCAATATTTCGAAAAATTGTACCGTCTCAAAAATGGTAAATTCTGACAATTCTAGTTTTAATTCACGTAACATTTCAAAATTGCCAACATTTTGCACGAAATTATGAAAAAAATATCCGGGATATCTGTCAATTTTTTATATTCCACTGCTAACTAGACAAAGGGAGAAGGTATTTTTTTTGCGATATCACTAGTTCGACTTTGTGACCTCGTAGCTCCTCTAGTTTTGATTTTAAGTAGGAAAATGGCAAATTTATTTGGTTACATATTAGAAATTCAAAACATTTTTCTTATTCTAAATAGCCCTTCAATAAGAGGAGTTATGATTGAAAACGTATATAATATTCTAAATAGCCCTTCAATAAGAGGAGTTATGACTGAAAACGTATATAATATTCTAAATTGCCCTTTAATAAGAGGAGTTATGATTGTAAAAGTATATAATATTCTAAATAGCCCTTCAATAAGAGACGCTATGATTGAAAACGTATGTAATATTCTAAATAGCCCTTCAATAAGAGGAGTTATGATTGAAAACGTAGATAATATTATAAATAGCCCTTTAATAAGAGGAGTTATGATTGAAAACGTATGTAATATTCTAAATAGCCCTTCAATAAGAGGAGTTATGATTGAAAACGTATATAATATTCTAAATAGCCCTTTAATAAGAGGAGTTATGATTGAAAACGTATGTAATATTCTAAATAGCCCTTCAATAAGAGGAGTTATGATTGAAAACGTATATAATATTCTAAATAGCTCTTCAATAAGAGAAGTTATGATTGAAAACGTATGTAATATTCTAAATAGCCCTTCAGTAAGAGGAGTTATGATTGCAAACGTATGTAATATTCTAAATAGCCCTTCAATTAGAGGAGTTATGATTGAAAACGTATATAATATTCTAAATAGCCCTTCAATAAGAGGTGTTATGATTGAAAACGTATATAATATTCTAAATAGCCCTTCAATAAGAGAAGTTATGATTGAAAACGTATGTAATATTCTAAATAGCCCTTCAATAGGAGGAGTTATGATTGAAAACGTATATAATATTCTAAATAGCCCTTCAATAAGAGGAGTTATGATTGAAAACGTGTATAATATTTTTGATAGCCCTTCAATAAGAGGAGTTATGATTGAAAACGTATATAATATTCTGAATAGACTTTCAATATGAGGAGTTATGATTGAAAACGTATATAATATTATAAATAGCCCTTTAATAAGAGGAGTTATGATTGAAAACGTATATAATATTCTAAATAGCCCTTCAATAAGAGGAGTTATGATTGAAAACGTATATACTATTCTAAATAGCCCTTCAATAAGAGGAGTTATGATTGAAAACGTATGTAATATTCTAAATAGCCCTTCAATAAGAGGAGTTATGATTGAAAATGTAAATAATATTCTAAATAAAGGACATTTTGTTTGTGATTTCTGACTTCTTTGTGTAAGTTAGATATAACGAACTGAACATTATACTTCGAAACATAAATTCACTCTTAAAACCAGATCCATTTCCTTTCTTCTATTATTATATTTTAATCTTTAACAAACTCTTGGTAAATTACAAAACCTCCTATCCATCAATTACAACTGCTAAACTTAATTTAAAGTTGAGAAATTGTTTTATATGAATCATTGAAACTTTAATAACCTGAATTGAATTTTTATGAAGAACTTGGATCAACATTTTTAAATAATACTATCTATTGATCTCTGTCATTTAGTTCACAATACGGAAATTAGGAATCACGAAAATTACCTTCGAAATAATCATCAGAATGTTAGATATATCTAACAAGTTTGTAGACCCCTACATTGAAGTTATTTTGGTTTGGTAATCCATTCAAAACCGGTTCTCAATGTAATGTCGTCTTCACACAAATTTTTTGTAATTTACTCCGGAAACCTATTGAAGCAAGTTCTAAGCTTTGCATTAGATTTCTTTCTAATTTATGTAAAAATGACCTCAACACAGTTCTTGGCAGATATTTATTTTCTATTGAAACATGCATGGAAAGTTCCGGTTTTACAAGAACTTTTAAACACAAGCATGAATGATTTATATGTTGAAGAATTCGATGATTACGAAATAACTGAAATGATAAATATGTTATGTAGTGAGTAAAAATCAATGTTTTCTATTTGTGCATAATTTTGCATATTTTTTCTCTTTTCTTTTGGAAACCTGTATTTTCAAAAAAAAATTATTAAAACAAATTTAAACTACACCATTTATATATGTATTTATATCTTTGTGTGTGAATAAATCTTTATAATATAATAATATATCGATTTTTCCGTGCTCTACTCTCGGAATCACAAAATTGGACATTCAAGAACGTTTCACTGGAAACACTATAATTATTAATTAATTCTTAATATTTTCAAACTTTAGATCGTTTTTAAACAAATCCCAACCCTACTCTCTAGCACTAGAATTATATCATTTTCTTCTCAATATATTTCGCCAAAAACTTTGGCATCATCAGGAGTTAGTCCTTACTCTTTTGAAGAGTATTGAGTAATATTTTCAACGTCCACCTCACTCCTAATTGATGCGTAGTTTCATTATTAAGAATCGAATTTTATGCATGATGTTCTCCATTAAAAAAATTCTCACACTTTCCAAAGAAGGGAATCGTAGATGTAATTTGAAATTACTTTAATGTATAGAGTGAAGACCTTTTGCTGATCAAGGATAAATGTGATATCGTCAGTTTTTTTTGATTTGCTTCATTGTGTAAAATCTATAGTGACGTGCAGGTTCAAGTTGCAGAAACAATGAAGTAAAATGACAGAATTTGATTTTTTTCAATAAAAAAATATCTTTCTTATTGCTACTCAGATAGAAGTTTATAGGGTCCCGTTTGAATCGCACATGCCAAAAGGGTCACTTGAATTTTTATCAACAGCCTCTTTAAAGATTAAATAATGTGCATTTACCCTTTATAAAAATAAATCTGCTGTCTTTATTGGTGTTTGCCATATGCTACCATGTTTTCTTGGTTTCTCAACCAGCAATCATATTCCTTGTTTTTCCTATCCTACAATCGAGGGGGCCGGGAGGGAGGGGGGGGGAGGGGTACAATAACATTCTTATATTTGAGATTCCGCATGCATGAATGACCTTTCACTCTTTCCGGTGATTTTTGGGCCGTACAGAGTTACGTTTTTTAATTAAAAAATTCAAAACATTGCTTATAGACAGCAAAACTTGGAGGGCTACCAAATAAGCAACAAAAAAATCACTTCTTTGACAGAAAAGATTGGATGACTGCAAAAAAAGGGATTTTTTTTGCTTGTTATGAGCGATCATTTATTTCGTAATTTAGAGTATGTCCGTAGCTTAAAAGTATTACTCCTCAGCAAGTTAGAACACACATATATATTCGGTACCAGTACAAACGGATCGGACCCGGACCCACAAACGTCGGTACAAAAATAAGACTTAAAGGGACTGTAAAGGAAAAATGAAAGGGGGTATAGGCTGAAAGCTTTAGCTCTTGATCGCGACCCATGAAAGTTTTATCTGATGTTCTTGTCTCGAGAAAATGATATAAAACTGTGTTAAAATTATACGAAAGTTCATATATGTAAAATTTAGAAAATCTGAAACTTTCTTCACGTGACCAGAACTATCACCAATGGGAGAGCAGTATACTAGTCACGTGTCTCCGCCTGTATCACGTGGCCACTTTACTGCACTGCCATTGGTGGAATTTCTGGTCAAATAAAACGGACTTGTAAATAACATATGAATTTAATCTATTAAAAATAGAAATAAAAAATATAAAATTATAATTGGAGTAAACCTAAGTTACAAATAGCTTTCTCTGGAATATAATCGTTTTCAGATTGGTTGTGTATTTGCTTAATTTTATCTATTTAAACCCACTACTTTGATATAAAATTGTATACATATTAATTTTCGTATAAATTTGACAAAATTTTATATCAATTTCTCGAGACAGGAACATCAGATATAACTAATTCATGGGTCGCGATCGAGAGCTAAAGTGATTAGCTTTCAGCCTATACCCCCCTTTCATTTTTCCTTTACAGTCCCTTTAAAGATGCAAATGTACCCCCACAAGGCAATTTGAAGACAGATTTTGAGAAGGCAATCATGCGAGGATTCCTGAACTGTTCTCCCGACGTGGCTGTAATGGACTGTGACACCCATTTTAAGAGAGCCATTAGGAGGAAACTGACTTCAACTGAGCTTTGATTAGGAAGTTTGTACCAGAATAATGTAGACTTCCAAACTCTGGTTCGCTATCTTTGGGCTTTTTCTTTAGTTCCAGAAGAGGATATTGTTAGAACCTGGGAAGATGTGATCAGTTCTCGTTATGACGAACTGAAACCAAGCTTTTAAGACAATTCTGATCAGGTTGATTTATTCTTAGAGTACTTTGAGAAGACATGGATAGAAGCACTCAACTGGAGAACAGGAGCCAGGAGAAATCCATATAAGTATGAAACAGTTCTCTCAGATGAACCATTGACCAGTAATGCTGCACAGGGGGTTCAATGCTGCCTTTGCTTTATCTTAGCCCAATAATGCCAGCATATGGGCTTTGATGCAGCAGTTGCGAACAGAGGAAATCTTCAATGATAGAAAGATGAGAGATGTTCTTCTGGGACCACAGAATAATGTAGCAACAGCCACAACCAGTCGCAACCTAGGAAGAGATCAAAGAAGAAGAGATTTTAAAAGCTTGGTTTCAAACTATGAAAAGAAAGTATCCATACAACAGTACATGACTGTCGTCGTTGATTATTATAACAACTAGAAAGGAGAAGAGGCTTTTTGTAAAATTATGTAATTTCTAATCGATGCAATTATTAAAAATTGTTTCATTATTTATATGCATATAAATATATACACCCGAGTTCATTAAACTTAGTTAACATTCAGAAAGTCTACGACATCAGGTTGCAAAGATATAGGGAGTAAACTGTATGATCTTGTGGAATTCATAGTTTGAAATATCTAAGGTCTACAACATCGGGTTGCAAAGAAATAGGGATTAAACTGTATGATCTTGTAGAATTCATAGTTTGAAATTTTTTTAAACAATGGTTCATTCAAAATCTACCGACGTTTTTTCTTATAAATGTACCCATCCGATGGTCCGACGCCTTGATAAATTAGAATAGATTGTTCATGCAGACTGTAAAGCTGAAAATTGTACAACCCCTTGTACATCATCAACTTGTCATTTAAAGAGGTTATTGAATACGTTTCACTTCTCGGGGTCAATCTGTAGAGTATTTTTTTACTAATTTATTTAAAGAAGTTTAATAAAAACTAGGCCTCACCCATTAACTATTTTAGCTTTTAACCCTAAACAGGCTTGGCCGGCCCTTTAGTTTTTTTTGTCCTAGCACTCACATTTTTGTCACTATTATCGTGAAATTTTGTGACTTTAAATGAATAGTTAATTTAAAATGGCACTTAAATTTTTTGTGACTTAAGCTACAGATCTAAAAATTATATTTTTAAAAATTCCTTAAAAAATGGATTTAGACACATGTGTCACAATTGGATATCTGTTTAAAAAAATTACAATTTTACCTTTCTTTGGTTTTTTTTTCAACCTTCCCTAGAGCCCAACTATTAGAATTATCCGTTTAATTTTTTTCAATGAGCTGGCGTTGAAAAATTGGTCTATGGTTATGCATTTTAATTCTATACCTATTCTCTAAGGCCTTTTTTTAATGGGAGTGGCGTGGGACGCTCCCCCCCACTTAAAGTTAGTTAAACCAATTCTGTAGTTTTAGACCAATTTACTTACTAAAAGTTACTTAGACCAAATGTTACTTAGACCAAATGTTACTTAGAGGAAATGTTACTTAGACCAAATGTTACTTAGACCAAATGTTATTTAGACGAAATGTTACTGAGACCAAATGTTACTTAGACCAAATGTTACTAGACCAAATGTTATTAGACGAAAGTGTACTAGACAAAATGTTACTGAGCCGATAAAAAGGGATACAAAAAGTTATGTTTGTGGCAAAGACTCAATTCCTTTGTCTTAGTAAGTATCAATGTTTTCCATTGTCAATTCTCATTAAGCTCTTCCTAAAGTTTAATTTTCCTTCAAGGGCATATGCCATTGCAGCAAGAGTTTTTTATTTAGTTGAATTGTCGACCAATGGGAAAAACATTGATTTATCTTGAAATCTATTTTAGTTATTTTTCCTTTCATTACAACCGAAAGAAAAAATATCGGTACAATTTTGAATCAAAAGGAATTGAGTCTTTTCCGTCACGCACCTCTGACTCTTTAGTAAAAGTAAATTCAACCTAAAGTCTGACCGCGTCAACCTTGTTGCACCGGCTAGTCATATTGAGTGTCTGCTTTATTTACCCAATGTCCGGGCGATACAGTACAAACTGGGACCTTAAATATTGACCCGGCGCGGAAATTCAAATGTACTACGGCTGCCCGTGCCGTAAACTCTGAACTTTCTAATCTCTTAGACTCTTTATCTTTGTAACCCAATGGCGTAGACCTTAGCTATTTTAAACTATAAATTATGTTAGATAAAAAAATGTTAAGTTTATTCACAGAATAGAAAAATACCAAAATTTTTAAAAAGATAAATAATTTTTTAGTTTATTAAATTAACAAATTCTTGATAAAAAAAAACACTGACAAGAACAAATGTTTGAATAGAAACTTAGTAAATGATAGATATATAAATTATATATTTATGTTTATATATTATACCGTCCACTACAATAAATGGACCTGCAGGAATATATTTATAATAAATAAATATATATTCACAAAAAGAAATAAATGAAGAATGAGAGAAAGAAAGAAGAATGCGGGAAACAGAATTTGAAGAACCTGGATACCATTGAGATGGTTTGAACGGCGAGCCTCCGGGCCCGTATCTTGAACCGTATGCTCCCTGATTTGAAACTGTTCCGTACCGGTTGAAGTTTAGAGGGGTTCCTGCTGGCACGGAATGTATGAATCCCCCTGGGTAAGATGGAGGGGCCCATCCTTCTGAAAAACTTGCTGCCGGAAGACCAGTTGTATTGTCGAAGCTTGAGTTATAAAGGTAAGGAGAGGGATAAGAACTTGCATAAAAGTTTCCCCTACCTCTTTGAGGGAACTTGTAGCGAGCCTGACCGTAAGTTTCTCGGGCTCTGGGAACATAATCCTGTCTCCTGTCGGAATCTATAGGGTCCTTTCTCTTCAGCTTCAACCTTTCTTGTTTCATGTTCTCCAGCTTCTTTTTCATTTCAGATGGAACTAATGAGAATGAATCAGATGTTGGCAGTAGACCAGTACCTTCCTCTCCGTATTGGAACTTGACGAGGAAATGCAAGTAATCAGAATCTGCTTTGTTGGCGATCTGCCTCAACATTTTCATCTGGGTCTCCTTCGCTGCCTTCTGTGCCTCTGTGGCATCTGGTGGTAGGGTCCATGCTGCCTTGGTTGACAACACTGCCGCGATAGTGTCCTTCCTCGCGTTGAACTTCTGAACTAACGTAATCCTTGCTGAACTATCAATGCTTTCATGTTTAGAGCAGTTCTGTTAAGAAAAATATATGAAATTTTTGTTGCTGAATTAAAAACTTAATGTGGAAAAAATAATTTGGAACGGTCTGAACTGATGTTGGAACGAAATTTTAAACAAGAAAAAGAAAAAACAATTTTATGTTGTGGTTTGAACATCATGAATTGATTTTTGAACCTACTTTGAGAAAAAGAAACATTTACGTTGACGTTGTTGTTCCGGGTAATGGTAACTAAAAGAACTAGTAACCCCCCCCCCTTTTTATTATGGCAGAATCAATGAAAGTAAATAATTTTTCTTGCATTTTTTGGTTCATGTTGCACTCGATATGATTGATCACAAATTGAATGACGAAGCGCCCGCTATGAATTCGAAAACTTAAAGTGACAGCTGAACAAATAGTATCTAAAGCATCCCGCTTTTTCAATTTTGAAATAAAAAAGGTTTGGCAGCACGCCTTCCATTTTTTTTCTGAGGCGGCACGCCTTCCGTTTTTCTGAGGCGACACGCCTAAAAGTAACATTGAGCGACCCGCTCTGATAGATCGAGGCGACTCGCCATTCATTGTTATCAATCGATTCATGCTAAGGAAAAGAGAAAGAAAAAGGAAAAATTTGTTGAATATGTCTAATATCTCATTTGGAATAAAATTTCATATGGTTTTCCTGGGCTTCTAGTAGCAATTGTGATTCATGTCTTTCCAATGCCTCTGATGACATGGACTCTTCTTTCAATTCAGTCATCTTGAAACTGCAANATAGTTGTACTACAGTATTAAAGCAATATCATAATAAGTGGCAGAACTGATAGTGAAAATATCTAAAAAATACTTAATAAACCCCCTTTCCCTTTCCCAGGAAAAAAACAGAATAATGAAAACAACAAAGATTAAGGCACCTTGGAACCTTGTCAACCTGTTCTGATCTACGGCAGTAGTTAGGCTCGGAGACGAAGGGGGTCTGTGTGTGTGTATATGGTGTATTAAGTGCTATATCGATTGAACTATAAGCTCAATAAACTAACGTTCAATATCTTTTTTTTTATTTTACGATAAGAGCTCTTAAATTTCCTCAGGGTCAGGATTCATGAATCGCTAATTGCAAAACAGGGTGGACTTGGTCACTTCTTGCCCCCCTCCTGCAGGGGGGGCAAGACTTCTTTAGGGAGGGGCATGTCCCCCAATTAATCAGGCTAGGGCTGGCCCCCCCTAGTTGCGCGCCTGGTTCTAATCCTTTGAAATTCAACTTTAAACTAGTATGTCTGCAATATTTGTAAACAAACCCCCATTTATCTCTTCGTTTTGAGAATCTGAGGTACTTCGAGATAAATATTGATTCCTGGCTCCGCATGAATTCTCTCATTTTCAATGCATCAATTAATCAAACTTGCAAAATTATCAGTTTTCGGCTTCAAGATCGGAGAGAAATTGGTTATAGAACGGAATCAGACTACGAAACAGCCTCTGAGGGTTTGCGCTCGGCTTGAGAAGCACGGATCGACCATCCTATCTGAAAAAAAAAATAAAAAATAAATATTTGATTTCGAGCTGTGCAAGATGTTGAACTTGCTGCAAAATCGTAACTGGCTGGTGGTTGGATTAGTTCAGAGGTAAATTTTGCACGATGTTGAGCCTGAAATTCACCGATGTATTTCTGTAATGCATGGGGGTGTACATGTTCCTCCATCTGCCGGCGATCATGACATTCTCTAAAGCTTCTCCTGAGTCACACAGTGCTGTTACTCCGCCGACTTTGAAAGATTTTTCCGAGTATTTAGATCCGTCGTAGCCATACTTATCTAGCATCGATCTGGTTTGTTGTACTGCGGTGGATTGGGCTAGATGGGTTTGAGCTAAAGCTGAATGAAAACCCTGATGTTTGGAGATCCTGAAGTTTAGAAACTTTCCTGAGGAAACTTTTCCCTTGAAGTTTAGGTTGAAGCGTAGATAATACTGTCGCACGAGGGTCACTGGGCAGCCTATTACTCCCGGTCTTGCTGGAAGAAAGCTGGAGGTTCCTTCGTAATATTGATTGTTCTTACTTTTAGCGAAAAAAATTACAATGTGAGAACCCTGGTCATCCAGATCTGTGTCCCGGAGAATATTGTAATCGGAGAATCTGCAAAAACTGTGGTATATTATCACACACCTTACTAAAGCTCTGAATTCTTCCGCCTTGATTTTATATAGTTCCTTTTCCCAAGGGATGACCATCTTTTGAATTAGATCTGCTAACACTGAGCTATCAAAAGCCCTCACTTTCTTAACTGGTTGTCTTCTTTGGGCAACTTTCCTTTTGATACTATTGGTTGCTGCTTTGACTGTCTCGGTTATGGCTGACCATTTTACTCCTAGTACTGTTTCTAAAGCTCTGATACTTGGGAGTACTTTAATGAAGAATGATAAAGGTTGGTCATCTTTCACACCTTGTGCTAAGAAGTGGAGGATTGACGGTTCTGAGATCTGAGGGAAAGGATAATTCTGTTCCTGACAGAAGGTCTCCAACTTCTTCACCATGGGGGTGTACGTTGCAATGGTTGATTCTGCAATAGGGGGGGTCATCATTACATTTACTGCATCTATTAGAGAAGGGTCTCGATCTAACATCAGTTTGTATTTAGGAAAATTGATGATTGACAATCCGAAAGGTGGTTTGATCCCTTCGTGTTGACCTCTGTAATCATGATCTGCTGTCACTGACTGTAGGGGTTCGGTTATGTGGACTGTCAAGCCGAGATCATGTCTAACAATCTCATAAGAATGGCCTATTGTCTCTAGCTCCTGTGTACGGGTGTCAGCCATTCTATCTGAAGTAAAATTAGTAAAATTATAACTTGACATATATTTAATGATTCCCCAATTGAAATGATTGTTTATGACTTGTGTGGTTTTAAATTATGAACGAAAACAGACTTTTTATAATTTGATAAAATTAACTGGCGCCTTTATTTGATCGATTCCAAATCTGAGACATAGTAAAATAATTATCGCCTGTAGTAGCAATTTTTTTTTTTTATCAAGAATGCCCAAATTGAATATCAAACATTTGGTGATCTTGATTAGAATTTATACATGGGAACATTACGACATAATTTTTAGGGCTAACATTTTGAATTTAGGTTTTCTGGAGAAAATGCTGTTGACCTGGTTAAATACTAAAAAATCTGGATCAAAAATAATCACATCTTTAATTTCTCACCTGAAAGTCTTGCCATTGTGTAAATAAGTCCAAAAGTTGGCTGAAGGCCATGCTGGTATGATAAGGATGGCAACAATGTTTGGGGAATGTATCAATTTTTTGAAGGTAAAAATTATTTCTTTGACAGGGGGGCAACAAAAATAAACTTGATTTGACTCCATTTTTTGGGCGAAAAAATTGATCCCTGAACAATTGTTCTGTGGTATTTTTGAGAAAAACTGTGAACATACTGAACTAACTTCTGAGGCAAACGCGTCAATCGTGGGTGATACATTGAACTGACTAAAAATCTGTTTGAGACGGTTCCTGGAGACTCCCCACTTGTCAGAAGATTGACTGAACTTGTTTCCTAAATCCGCCAGGATGATTCTTGAGTGGGACCGAGGAGTCCAAATGGGTATTATTGTGATCCCCAGCTCTAGTTCCAAGAACTTTATTTTCACTATGTCCTTCTGGATTCTTGGTTTTCTCGAACCTTTCGTCAGAAAAGAAAAATTGTTCTTTGAATCTGTCTGCCAGTAAATTATTGGAGAAGTGAACTGAATCTTTGTTTTCTTGCAATGTTCCAAGTATTTCAGCGTAGCCAGTAATTCTCTGTGTCCCGAGGACAATGTTGTTTCGTATTCGTCGAACTCGAAATCTTGAACCTTGATGAATTGGTCTTTATGGAAGACGAATGCATGAGACTCTGACGCGTCGGATACCACTAGGTCGGGGAGAAGCTCCTCTGAGTAGCAGACTTGTTTTATGAAATGGCTAACTTCCTGGTGTCCGACTGTCTTGTTTGCTTCCTTGGTCACGGGAATCAGTTTTCCATTAAATTTTATCAGGTTGTCTTGCAAGAAACTCAGCTCGGTTCTACAATGTTCGTCTAAACTAATTGAAGACTCCCAGCCGTTCTTGAAAACTTGTTTTCCTACTACATGTTGTGTGTGTCTGGTCATGACCGACACGATGGATCCGTGTGATCTGCTGAGACTATGGATTTTTCCCAAAAGAGAAGCTAACTCTCTGACTCTGAATAGTTTGCCTGGCTCTTGCAGTTTGAACAGAGTTTCTTCGAGTAGGGCTTGGACGATGGAAAATTTCTCTATTTGGATGAAATATCTCATGTGGACTGTGTCCGTGATGAATCCTTGATAAGTTGTGGATTGGCGCGGGGTCATGTCCGTCTTCTTCCATTGAATGCTATAGCCTGCAAGTTGAAAGACGTGAAGGACGAATTGAGCTTTGAAGTAGCATTCAGCCTTAGTCTGAGCCAAGATTCTGCCGTCATCAATGTAAATGCTCATCCGAATCCCTAGTTTGTGGAGAAATGCTTTGATCGGCACTATCATTCTAGTTACTATATACCCTGCCAGTGAGTAACCATAACACATGACGTTGAACTGGAAAAACACGTCCTCGTCGTTGTTATTTTTGATTGAGAACGCGAAAAATTTTTTGTGGTCCTCATTCAGTTTGAAATGTAAGTACATGTTCTCAAGATCGAAGATAACTTGGTGATCGTTCTTTGAAATTAATGATTCACAGTCGGACAAAGTGTCCATGGAAAACGATCGAGTATGCAGCAACTTGTTAATGCACCTAGATAACTCTATGACAGGTCTTTTCTTGGTTACCACGGATACATAATCTATCTTTGTTATCACGGACATTGGATTTACTATACCGGGCTTCTTGGCTAGACGCGAAACGAAACCTGCCTTTTCCCACTCTAAGATTTTTTCTCTTAAAAAATCCATGTATTTAATGGCTGATTTGTTATTTAGTTCTATGTAACTGGATGGTGGCTTTGATGAAAAATCTAATTTGATTCCGGAAATTAGCATGTTCAAGACCCACTGCTCGGCCCCTATTATGTCTCTCATAAATCGGACGGACGAAGTTTCATGGATGGAAAACCCGGTGGTAGGTAAAACATGATTGAGCTTTGTCAGAAAATCCACTAATTTGGTGTATGTGACTTCAGGGTTTGTCCAGCCTGTCTCGAGCACTATAGATTCGCAGGTTTCTGGTTGTAAATTAAACTTCAATAAACACCTCATTTAAAAACTCACAGCTAAATTAAAATCTGCTAAACTTAATTGGCTTCGTGCTAACTTGAATTTGATTGTTGTGCATTTAAAAATACCACTGATAAGATGATAAAACGAAACATTGATGAAATTGGTAACTGAAACGACAATAAACTGAAAAAGAAAAAATTTTTACGGACTGAGGGCTGGTTGAAAATGAAAACTGACAATTGATGAACTGACAAACTGATTGCTGAACACTGTAAAACTGAGACCTGAGACATGCGAGTGAAGAACTGAAAACTGACCAGTTGGCAGGCTGAAAGCTGGAAAACCGATGAAAAGATGGAAACTGAAAACCTGAAAGACTGAAACCGGAAAGCTGAAATGAGACTGAAAATTTTTGGCCGCTGAAATTTGAAAACCAAAATCTGATGAGCTGATAGGCTGGTGAGCTGATGAAAAACTGACTAAGAATTGAAGAAAACTGATGAAAACTGAATAGACTGTGGGACTGAAAGTTGAAAACTGAAAAACCCTGAAACCGTGAACCGATGAACCTGTAGGCCGAAAAACTGGTGGACCACTGATTGATAACCTGATGACCTGGTGAAACTGATGATCTGAGTGAAAATAATGAACTGAAAAAACCCGATGGACTGATCGAATCGATGAAATGAAAACCTGATGAACTGAAATTGATGACCTGACCGACTGAGAATCAAATGAATTGTGAAACTGACTTTGAACGACCATTGACTGGAAACTGGAATTGAGGAATGAAAAAATGTGAAATGAAGATGTGACTTTGCGTTTGACTGAAATGTTAGGTCTATTTAAATGTTTTCTTTCGGTTTTTTGTTTGAGCTTCCCATGGAATTAAAAGGCAAAATTTCAGATTAATAATTAGATTTTTACTGGTTGATTCTCTTTGTTGATTAATGCTAAATTAAGAAAGAAAATGCACGAATTTATTTTATAACTATATTTATGGTGGCACAGGTACATAGCGACGTTGATTATTTGGCACAATTGAAATCTGACAAGATAAGTATCACATATAATTTCTCTGAGAGATCGAAACTGTCAAGAAAACAAAACACTGGAATTTTGATCGGCTAAATCAAATTACTTTTCTGGGCTTCATTATAAATAAAGAAAGGCAACTAATATTTGAAAAGAGCATGTTGACGAAATTCGTGTCTGATGAATTATTTATCTATATTGAAAATTAAATACTGAAAATCTGGCCACTCATCTTTCTTCTAAATCCAGTTAATGAATAATTTAATTTCCTTTCGAAGGTGAGAAATGGGTGAGCTGGAGAGCGGCTTCCTTGGCGGCTTGATGGTATTGTTCATCCCTGATGCGAAGTCTTGCGATCTTTGCGTCGATGTCCGCTTGTTTGCAAAGACCATCTGAATGCCAGTGGCCGTACGCGTCGCACTTTCTGCATTTTGAATTCTTTTTCCTCTCCTGAATGTCGCGACTATCGTAGCTAGGTTGAGGCTGCTCTGGATACTGGATGGATGAAGAACCTGGATACCATTGAGATTGTTTGAACGGCGAACCTCCGGGTGCGTATCTTGAACCGTATGCTCCCTGGTTTGAACCTGTTCCGAACTGGTTGAAGTTCAGAGGGGTTCCTGCTGGCACGGAATGGATGAATCCCCCTGGGTAAGATGGAGGGGCCCATCCTTCTGAAAAACTTGCCGCTGGGAGACCAGTTGTGTTGTCGAAGCCTGAGTTATGAAGGTAAGGAGAGGGGTATGGACTTGCATAAAGGTTTCCCCTACCTCTTTGAGGGAACTTGTAGCGAGCCTGACCGTAAGTTTCTCGGGCTCTGGGAACATAATCCTGTCTTCTGTCGGAATCTATAGGATCCTTTCTCTTCAGCTTCAACCTTTCTTGTTTCATGTTCTCCAGCTTCTTTTTCATTTCAGGTGGAACTAATGAGAATGAATCCGAAGATGGCAGTAAACCAGTGCCTTCCTCTCCGTATTGGAACTTGACGAGGAAATGCAAGTAATCAGAATCTGCTTTGTTGGCGATCTGCCTCAACATTTTCATCTGGGTCTCCTTCGCTGCCTTCTGTGCCTCTGTGGCATCTGGTGGTAGGGTCCATGCTGCCTTGGTTGACAACACTGCCGCGATTGTATCCTTCCTCACGTTGACCTTCTGAACTAAGGTAATCCTTGCTGAGCTATCAATGCTTTCATGTTTTGAGCAGTTCTGTTAAAAAAAAAAACATATGAAATTTTTGTTGCTGAATTGAAGACTTTTTGTGGGGATATGAAATTTTGGAAGGGCCTAATCTAATGTTGGAACGAAAGTTGAAGCAATAAAAAATGTGATGTTGTTTTTTGAACATCATAATTTGACTTTGGAACCTGCTTTGGAAAAAGAAAACATTTGCATTGACGTTGTTATTCCAGATTATGATAACTGAGGAAAGAAATAATAATAACCCCCCCCCCCTTTTTAGGTTTATTATTTTGCGAGATGCAGAATTCCTGGAAAATGACGCATTTGCATTGAAGGAAATGGCGAAAACAATGAAAGTAAAACAAATTTCTTGCATTTTTTTGGTTCATGTTGCACTCGATATGATTGATAACAATTGATGAATTCAAAAACTAATAGTGACAGCTAAGCAAAAAGGTATCTAAAGCGTCCCGCTTTTTCAATTTTAAGTAAGGAAAATTGTCGGCACGCCTTCCGTTTTTCTGAGGCGGCACGCCTTCCATGTAGCTGAGGCGACACGCCTAAAAGTAACATTGAGCGACACGCTCCGAAAGATCAAGGCGACACGCCATTCATTGTTTTCAATCAATTCATGCTAATGAAAAAAGAAGGGAAAATGAAAAAATTTGGGTATGTCTGATATCTCAATTGAAAATAAAATATTCATATGGTTTTCCTGGGCTTCTAATAGCAATTGTGATTCATGTCTGTCCAAAGCCTCTGATGACATGGACTCTTCTTTCAGTTCAGTCATCTTGAAACTGCAAAATATAAAGATATTTTAACTACAATGTTTGTGTCGCTAATTGGGTGGGTGGGTTGGTTAAATTCAGTCCTTGTTCCTCTGCTCCTCGCTTTTAGATAACTGCGGTTTCAACCGGAAAAAGTACTTTGAGAGCGAGGAGCTGCAGTGAAAATTGACCGCGGCAAACTGCGCAAACCGGAAAAAGAACTTTTGGGGTGATTGCGGGGAAAGCATATTTGGACATTGATTTAATGACGAAAAAGAATTGGTGTGCAATAATTGGCAGTTTTTGAGTGCTGTCGTTTGCTTAATTTCACATTGATGGAATTGTTCGAATTCAAACTTCGCCTGAGAATCGATATATTTATCTCTTCGTTTTGAGAATCTGAGGTACTTCGAGATAAATATTGATTCCTGGCTCCGCATGAATTCTCTCATTTTCAATGCATCAATTAATCAAACTTGCAAAATTATCAGTTTTCGGCTTCAAGATCGGAGAGAAATTGGTTATAGAACGGAATCAGACTACGAAACAGCCTCTGAGGGTTTACGCTCGGCTTGAGAAGCACGGATCGACCATCCAAAAATCTAAACATGTAGTGGCCGTAGTCCGAGTGTTCTGTAACCAATCTCGTCCTATCTTTACGCCTGACCGTCAAATGATGGCTATTATGGGCTAGAGGGCAATAAATGCGAGGTATTTTCTTTGAAAAACTGATGAACTAAAGCTATTGATAATTCTGATAGCAAATCTGATCACTAACCCCGTAATTAACTGTAATAAATTCAGTCCTTGTTCCTCTGCTCCTCGCTTTTAGATAACTGCGGTTTCAACCGGAAAAAGTACTTTGAGAGCTAGGAGCTGCAGTGAAAATTGACCGCGGCAAACTGCGCAAACCGGAAAAAGAACTTTTGGGGTGATTGCGGGGAAAGCATATTTGGACATTGATTTAATGACGAAAAAGAATTGCTGGGCAATAATTGGCAGTTTTTGAGTGCTGTCGTTTGCTTAATTTCACATTGATGGAATTGTTCGAATTCAAACTTCGCCTGAGAATCGATATATAAATTTGTACAGAGTACAAATATACTTGCCGCAAACCTTTATATCAAATGTACTGTATGTCAGTAGCTAGTCCATATATAGCTAAATTGCTATTTTCAATTTCAACTGTAACCCTCCGATATGGTGAAGACGACATGAACAATCTATTCTAATTTATCTAGGGTCCGACGTTTGTACCAATCCGACTGTTGTACTAGTCCGACGTTTGTTCCAGTCTGACGTTTGTACTAGTCCGACATTTGTACCAATCCGACTGTTGTACTAGTCCGACGTTTGTTCCAGTCCGACGTTTGTACTAGTCCGACGTTTGTACCAATCCGACTGTTGTACTAGTCCGACGTTTGTTCCAGTCCGACGTTTGTACTAGTCCGACGTTTGTACGGGTCCCACATTTGTACTGGTCCCACGTTTATGCGTCCGACGTTTGTACTGTACGACGTTTGTGCGTCCGACGTTTGTACTAGTACCATATATTTGTATGAGAAACCCCTTTTTCAGTTTCTAAGAGGAATGTTAGCACACCTAGTTCTACTGTAAAGGGACTATAATCGATATTTCAAGGGATCCTCCATGGAAATAAGTCAATGACCGATTAACAACAAAACCCTTGTGCAAATATTTAAAATTTAAAAAATGACTATTTTTATTCGTGGTTTCTCTACAAAATAGACTAGCACATTTCTTCTGTAGGGAAACATATAGAAATATAAAAATCAAACACGTTTTAACCTAGAAAACAACAATATCTTCCACATTATTGATCAGATAAAGGTTTAAGTCACTTTAGCAGAGGTATAAAAAATAATAGTTATCAGTTCAAAGAAACAAAAACATGGATATGTAATTCATACTTAATCAGACTTTTAGGGGTACCAATGTAAATCGGCCAATATCATCTTAGAATGGGGAGTCACTTGAAATTACCATTCGAACTGAAAGCTGAATTTAGTGTGAATATTCTTCCTTGATAAGACTAGCTACATACAGGGTGTCCCAAAAAACATGGGAATTCAGTGACGAAATAGATATCGTCTTTGTTATGAATTAGCATTGTAATACCTAATTTCAAAAGCCATAATATTATTATGTCTGCTAGAATTTATTTAATGAAAAGGGTAAACGACTGCAAAGATGTGTCTATAATGTCTCCGCAAGATGAACAGTGAATACGGACAAGTTTACTCTGTTTGTATACTGTAATTTTCTTGTTTTACTAAGTACAACCGGTTGCAGTCAAAACATAAACAAACAAAATGTAAACATAGCAGACGAAACTCTTACCGATTACAGCTTTCTCAGTAGGTATCACTATACTAAATCAAAGAATTATTTGAAAAGACGATATCGAATTCGTCACTGAATTCCCATGTTTTTTGGGACACCCTGTAGATCAGTAAAACATAAATTGTGTTATTGTTTTATATTCATGCCTAATCTATTTCTTAATTCAGCTTTTTTGTTTTTTCATCAAGTCTTCATCTGAACAGAAAGAAACTTACAAAAAGATTGCTATGTAAACTTTTCAAAAACAACAACAAGCATTTAATGAGTTTTGGAATTAACTTCAATGGACTCTCCTTTATTAAGCATTTACAATGATACGGATAATTTCAAGAAAGAATCGTCTGTTTATTTATCTGCTGCAAAATCTAAATTTGAAAGGATCCATTTTCAAATAATAGGCAAGGATGTTGCCATCTTTTTTATCTAAAGCGTACGGTTGTATTTTGGCATGGGACTTAAATAAATCCTAAAAAATTTATCCACAATAATCCACTCTCAGTTCAACTTCCATACATTGCCTTTAGAGAATACCTCAAACGGCTGAACCGATTGGGACCGGATTTTGTAAGCCCTGACATGGTTATTGCCAGATAAATGCATTGCTTCCCATAATACTGTATTTTTGCAAGAAAATGTTTTGATTTGATCCTGCACAGTTGCAACATTTTTGGGATCAACATTTGTTTCTAATAACTTTCACAAGCTAAAGGGGGGGGGGGTAACATGTTTCCCCTTTTCAAGTTGCCTCTTCACAATTTTAAAAGGAATCTGAAAAAATCTTGTTTTATTGCCAAAAGATCTGTAAACGTAACTTCAAATGACCTTCTATTTAAAGAAGAACATCCCTGATTAAAAAAAAACTAATTATGGAGACCAGTGAAAGCAGTGTTTATATATCTCTTAATTGCTGTGTCAAATGTGGTATAAATACAATGGACGCTAGGGTGTCGTCAAAGGAATTGAGTTTTTGCAACAAACTTAAATTTTCTAACCCCTATATCTTTGCAACCTGATGGCGTAAACCTTTGATATTTCAAACTTAGACTATCTGATATACCAGAATTACTAGTTTGAAATATCAAAGGTCTAGGAAAACGGGTTGCTAAGTTATAATAATTAGAAAATCTGAGTTTGTGGCAAAAACTCAATTCCTTTATTGCTGGAAAATGTTTAAAAATTCAAATGAAAATATTTATATTATGCTGGCCACTCCTAGAAAGTAAATATTAATATTTCTAAAATTTAAAACAGCTTTCAAATATAGTGTTCAACAAGTGTAAGGGTTTCTGTAGATAAATAAGGAAAATATTGTCATCCTTGATCAGTCAAAGGTTTCCATGTGAATATAGGATACCACTCTTCAGATGAAATGTCACTTTAAATTGGACTTACAGTCCCTTTAAATGCTATTTATTCTATTGTAAATTTTTAGTTTTGCGTGTTTTTGTTCTGTCAAGAAATAATATTTTGTAGTTTTATATTTCCAAGTATCGTACACTTCCGGTTTACATTCTAATTGAGTATCCGATTATAGTACCCAAGTATCGTACACTTCCGGTTTACATTCTAATACTATTTGCATGAGAGATAAGCACACAGAGTTCTCTGATTCGCATTATAGTACCCAATTATCGTACACTTCCGGTTTACATTCTAATACTATTTGCATGAGAGATAAGCACACAGAGTTCTCTGGTTTCAATGATCAGTCAAAAATTTAAAAAGGTTGAGGAAACCCTCGAAAGAAGATTATAAAATTCGCAGATCAGTAGCGTCGGATTCTGGAACCAGAGAATACCTACTCATCTTCCTCTAATTTAATACGCTCGTTATTCATTGTGTATTTGTATCAGAAGCAATATATGTACATCTAAAGGGTACTGTTAAAGTCGGGTATTGTCATCTTTAAAAACAT
This sequence comes from Eurytemora carolleeae, assembly GCF_000591075.1. Classification (NCBI taxonomy): domain Eukaryota; kingdom Metazoa; phylum Arthropoda; class Copepoda; order Calanoida; family Temoridae; genus Eurytemora; species Eurytemora carolleeae. Next base: position 173,431 of record NW_019396987.1, on the reverse strand, counting down.
GGTCACCAGAAATTACACTTACAGGCCCTTTAATTTCTTCGATGTTCTAAAATTGCTGAATAATTAATTGCTAAAGTACGCATGTTGTGTGTACTGTGCACTGTATGGAGTGTGTTTAGTGAATTTATAAAAAAAAACATTTAAAAACTTTAACTAAAGAAGTTTCTTTATTAAAATATATTAAGTTTAATGTAAGTAAGTAAACGTGGTTAATTAAAAGATAACAAACTCATAAACTTGAAATTATCTGGCTGTAATAAATGCCTTACTCCAATATTTCTCTCAGTGTATATTTTACCCACACACAAAGCTATCGAACTCTATCCCCTCTACCGAACACTGGTGGGTCAAAGTGTGTATTTATCCACAAACAAAGCTATCAAACACTATCCTCTCTACCGAACACTGGTAGGTCTAAGTGTATATCTGTCTACACACAAAGCTATCAATCTCTATCCCCTCTACCGAACACTGGTGGGTCTAATGTGTATTTACCCACACATAAAGCTATCAAACACTATCCCCTCTACCGAACACTTGTAGGTATAAGTTTGTATTTATCCACACAAAGCTATCGAACTCTATCCCCTATACCAAACACTGGTAGGTCTAAGTGTACTCTCTACCGAGCAATGGTAGTTCTATAAACCGTCCGTAAATAGCGTCTATATTCAACTAACTATATTTAGGTATAAAGGTACAAGGGTACAGGTAAAGATTATAGGTTAAGGTTAAGGTTTGAAAGATAAGGGGGTTGTTACCAAGGCACTAATGCAAGGAAAGTTAATTGCGGTCGCGTATACTCTGCGTATATATTGAAACCAGTTCTTTCTGGGCGGAATTTGTAAACAAGAATAGATCCATCAGTGTTCGTCTAGTATCCGGGGAGGATAAAAGCTTTTAATTTTGATAATTTTGAAAATTCACATAATAGTTTCCTTTGACCAGAATATTTCATAGTTTATTTTTGTGAAAATGGATTCCACGTCAGGCTGTGACATCCGTCTTGTTTACTTTTCCGCCCAAAGACAGTACACTGCAGTCCAAAAAAGGTGTGCACCTCTGAAATAACTTTCCTTGTATTAGTACCTTGGTTGTTACTATATTTATTACATAGCTGATACAGGGGGAGCCACAAAGAATGAGACTTCAGAGAAGACGCGATTGTCTTCAGTCTTTTTTCTTACACTCACCATAGTTCCTGTTTCTTTCTTTGCTAAATAATTATGTATGTATTTATATTGTATACACTGAAACAATATACAATTGTACAATGAAACAATGAAAACTGTACAGTAAAACAATGAACAATTGTACAATAAAACACTGAACAGTGTACAATGAAACAATCAACATTTGTACAATGAAACAATTAACATTTGTACAATGAAACAATTAACATTTGTACAATGAAACAATTAACATTTGTACAATGAAACAATTACCATTTATACAATGAAACAATGAAAATTTGTACAATAAAACAGTTATCACATTTGTACAATGGAACAATTAACACATTTGTACAATGAAACAATGAAATAAAACTAGCTGAATTCTCGTACATATTTGCAATTTGATGGTGTAAACCTTTAATATTTCATATTTCAAACCTAGACCATTTGATCTTATATAATTAATAATTTGAAATATCAAGATAACGTGTGTTTAGGACCAATATCGACCTTTTTATCTATAGTTTTGGGTCGACATTATAAACTCATCTTTACTGGGTACCCTTAATTCTTGAGAATATAAACATATTACAGAATTTGAAAACACTTCATTTTCAGGAAGTACATTAAGAGTGCAGAACAGTTTTCTATCTAAACCAAACAGGTTCCTTTCCTCTTGAAGGATTAATAAAAACAGGTTCCTTTCCTCTTGAAGGATTAATAAAAAAATTACTAAACATTTAATAAATAAATTCTGGATTTGGCGATTTTTACGTCGGAACTGATTATTCGCCTCAAACTTTTCTAAACTTAATATTCAAAAATTAGATAAATTTACTTATAAGATAAGCATTCTTATCTATTGAAGAAAACTTATTTTAATGAAATTTTAAATCCTTGCTCTATGAAAATGTTTTTTTTTTTTGAATATTTATTAAGGCCAAGCAGAAAAAGGTTGATTGAAAAATGACTAGTTTTAATGTTTGCTAAAGATTACATTTTCGGATTTAACAAAACATTTAAAACATTTGGTTATTCAAAACAAGATTATTCCAGCCATAAGATATACCACGTTGCAAACTAGATACATGTAAATCCAAATCATAAGACAAGCCAGGCGGATATTGGAGAAAATAACTTTTTTAATGTCGTACTTTTCCTGAAATATTGAAATATAGCCAACCATGAGGCAGATTTTCCCCGTTTAGTACGAGTCCGATATGGTCGGTTTGGTTAGCAATTAGTAGAAATCTGTCTGTGCTCTGTTCAGTTTACTCGCCTGATTTTTATGTACTGTATGTACACTTTAACTTTAACCCTGCAGCACCCAAACCTTCACATTTTCATCACTTAATCTGATTGCTAAATAAAATTTGTCTTGCTAGTGAGAGCAAACATTTATTATTAAGATTATTTTATAGAGTGTGTATGTGAAACATTTTGACAACCCCTTCAATACCTAGAATAAATGAAAAGTTGCTTTCTTCCTGCATCAGAGCTATCATGCATTTGACACTAAATACTAGTATTGAGCTTTTTATTTTCAGCTTTACTGCAGCATGTAATTAACAGAAAGCCTTGTATAGTTATAGGTTATTAAGTCAATCAAATTACCCCCCCCCCCTCCAACACCAATCAAATTACTCCCCCCCCCAACACCAATCAGCGTCACTGAACTCAATCAATCTTACGGAGTAATTAGAAAATAAGCGGGAAAAGTAGAGAAAACCATTTTTTTAGGTTCCCATCATTAGAATAGGGTCCCATCAGTCTAGAATAGGTTCCCATCAGTCTAGAATAGGTTCCCATCAGACCATTAGACATATTAATCATACAACACAACAAAGAATAAAAATTGAATAGTTTTTATTATTTTTTACGTTTTAATGACACACTGGTCTCTAGCTGTAATATAAAATGTTTAGATATATCATGCATTAATCTATCTCTATATATATACGAAGAAAGATTATATAAACTATATATAATACTTTGCTTGTATGTTCTGGAGTCTGTTTTATTGTTTGTATCCAAAAAACGTCAAAACGGCTGAACTAGTAGGGTCCAAAACTTGCATGGAATGAAGGTTAATTGTTTATTAACATTATTATTTTGGCATCTAACATGACCCCGGGATTATCTTAACAGTCAAATCCATGAAGCGTACTAAAAGCCTAGTATACATATATAAATATATGTAATATATTCGATCATTTATACTAGCTGTATATCGTGTGAATAAATTTTATAAAAAAAAACTAAAATAACTGAAACTTAATTAGCTTATTTCTGTTTCTGTAACTACCATCATTAGCACCCTGTATTTTAATTTATCTCTACATAAAAATCCCGCTGATCTCACCCTGCCACAGATCACCTGACAATCTCCTTCCTTCCAATCAACTCCTTACCTATCCAAAAACATCTCTTGATATGTGTAACCAATTATATTCAGTATCGTTAATTAGCTTCGGGCCAACCACTCAAAACAACCAACCCTGGTTAGGCGGATCCAAACTGCATAGCAAATTGTGATTGCTTTTTTGTAATATCTCATGCTTTGTAGTTGAATAAATATATGAATAAAATATATTAATACTTATTTTTCTATTATAAAGATTTCGTCAATATGCATTAAACACTTTATTTCTAAATAAAACCTTAAGTGAATTGGTAGATTTTCTAGTTTTAATGTTTATGAGCATTCTTTTGTACTTCTCATTATCTCTTGAAAAAGAGGAGCTTTATAGTTATTGAAATAAAAACGTTAGATCTACTCTAACTCGACGTGAATACATGTAATAAGTACATTGTTGTGTTTTCACTGTATGAAGAACTAATCATACCGTTTCTGCAACTTTGTCCTGCCTTCGTAATTCTCAGGATCTATTTTTATATACAATTGGCTTGTCTATTTTACAAATAAAACGTGAAACGAATAAAACGATTAGAAAAATCTGAACAAAATATTCCGCAAAATCGTTTTATGAAGAATGAATGGCGGCTAGAAAAGCAGTATATGAAAAGTTGAAATGTTTATTAAAAAAACCTAGCATTCTCTATAAAGCTCAAGATAGTTCTTTTTTATTTAATATTTTTTATTTATCTATTAAGTATTCTGCTTTAAATTTATTAACACTAAAGAATATTCCAATTTTTATATTTTTCCCAAGGAAGATGCATTTTCTTCATTATTTATTCATTAAAAATAGAATAATTATTCGCGAGGAGTAATTATAGAAGAGTGTTGAGAAAGCGAACTTGTGCTTGACATACATAAATAATAATATTAATGAAAATGAAGGAACTGAGTTTTTGCAACAAACTCTGATTTTATAATTCTTTTATTTTTTCAATTAGATGTTGTAGACCCTGATATTTCAAACTTTATATTCTGTTAGATAAAATATTCTAAGATAGAAAAACTAAAGGTTTTTACCATCAGGTTGCAAAGATGTTTGAATTATAAAATTTGAATTTGTAAATTGTTAATTTCACACATTTTCGTTCTTTTTTATGACCGTGATAAAAATAACTTCTTAGTGGATTTTCTTAAACAATCAAGTAAAATTAAACAAAGAGTATAAATCGTAAGACCTCACTTCATTATTGATTTAGTATAGTCACTTCAATTTCCTAAAAGCATGATTTGATTTGATTTGATTTGTAATCCTTTATTCAATATTTGTATTTTTATAAAGTAGTAACCTCTGTTTGGGGGCCTGCAGTTGGTTTGTATGTCCGATCATAACTCAGAACCCCTTTTACCGATTCATCTCAAATTTTAGATTGGGATCTCGGTAGAACCACGGAAATATATTTAGCTTGGTTGACAAATTCTAAGTTGGGAATTTTCCTTTTACAGACAAAGCCGGGTGTCCAACGATTACGTTGGTAACATGCAAAGGAATTGAGTCTTTGTCACAAACCCCGATTTTCTAATCGTTATATCTTTGCGAAGATATAGGGATTTGAAAATTTTAGTTTGTGGCAAAGACTCAATTCCTTTGACACAAATTTATGATTACTTGATTATGTGATTAAATGACCAATTTACAAAGGTTCTTTTCAACAATTTCCTAAGAAACAATTTAAAATATTATTGGTTTCCTATCTGGGATTTTTTAAATTCTGGTCAATCTATCTCTTTTGCCTCTACTGCATTAAACTGCAAGCCACTTCTATTGAGAAACTGCAATTGAAAACAATAAATTTTCAGATAGTATCTTATCTCATGTTTACACAGACATGGTTTAAACTATAAAAGGGACCTTTGCAAATTAGATATCTACATTTTTAAATAACTAGGCACTAGGCAGAGAGCACTTCGCGTCCATCTTTCAACTTTTGATTGTTGCTCTATTTCTGAGCATTATCTATTCAAACATATAAAACAAAAATATAAAAGAATTGCTTTCGTGTATTTTCAAAATAAATTTTTTTGAGTGAGAGATGTTTAAAAACTAGGAAACAAATCCCAATTTTCTAATACCTATATCTACAACCAAATTATGTAAACCTTAGATATTTCTAACTTTGATTGTTTTATATAACAGAAGTCATAGTTTGAAATATCTAAGGTCATCAACATTGGGTTGTTAAAATATCGGGATTTGATAACTAAGAGTTTGTGGCAAATACTCAATTCCTTTGGCGGCTAAAAAACAACATTAAGAAAGCTAAAATTTCTACCAAGAAAATAAACCTTTTTCAAACATACATTAAAATTTCTTAGAAAATATATAATCGGTTATTGAATTTTTATATTTTTTCCTTCTATATTCTATCCTACTTTTTATAATGCATGAGAGTCAATAATTCCCAAATGAAATTCATATTGTTTTATTGATGATTAATTCTTTCTATAGATTAAACAAATCATGCAAAGAACTAGGATCATTAACAAAAATCATTATTTCATGGATTTTAGACAGTTTCATGCTCACAGGCAAAATCAGTTTTTTTTTCAAAGAAAGAAGGAAAGTTAAAATTTTCTAGATTAAAAAAACAATTTTTTGTTCAAAAATTATCATTCTTGCTTTTTTTGAATTATTCAACTTTAGAGCCAAATTTTTCAAAATTGTAAAATTTCAAAAATCAAATTACTCTACTTAACCAACAATTGTTTGATATTGATCGATATAAATGTTCTAGAGAGCCGGTTAGCAGTGTCGAACGAGTACATTAGAAATGCTTTACAAAATTTTTTATTTCCTTTTGAAAAATCAGCAACTGCAGATGCTTTTTAAAAAGTTTATAAAAATTAAAACAACAGAATTGACGTAAGCAGCAATGATAAGAATTTTAACTTTAAATAAGTTTATGAATGCAATTTCCTGGTTTGATATTTTCCTTTCATTAATCACATGTTTACAGAAGGGTGAGGAATATATTGACTTGAATGCATGAAACAATCTGAAGAATATTCTGGAAAAGTGTGAAATGTGTGAAAACTTTTTGCATTTTCTTCTCCTGTTTCCCGGATTTTCAGGCTGAATAAAGAATATCTTGTAATTGGCAGAAAAATGGCCAAACTCTGCCAACTGGGGCTTTCAACCTACAACTAACCTTAGTCTAACGGAAAATTACAAATTGAATTTTCAAGATTAAAAGGAAAATAGGTCAACTGAATATTCTTTAACCTGGCCTCTGGGTTCAAACATTCTCATTTTTATATTTCTCTTTTTCTTGGATCCTTTCAAACCTTTTTGTCATTTTTTCTTTCCAATCTGTAAACATAAAAGGCTGCTTATCATGTTTATATCTTCACATGTTCATAACCCATTTTTTCAAGGCCTCCTGACAAAAAAACTCCTAAGCTCCTTATCTTCTAATTTCCTATAATCTCCAAATATCCTAATCTCCTAATCTCCTAATCTCCTAATCTCCTGATCTCCCAATCTCCTAATCTTCCAATCTCCTAATCTGTTAATCTCCCAATCGCCTAATCTGCTAATCTGCTAATATCCTAATATCCTAATCTGCTAATCTGCTAATCTGCTAATCTGCTAATCTGCTAATCTGCTAATCTGCTAATCTGCTAATCTCCTAATCTCCTAATCTCCTAATCTCCTAATCTCCTAATCTCCTAATCTCCTAATCTCCTGGTTCCTCGACTATCTCCAATATTCCTAGTAGATCATTTTTGCATAATCTCCTAATCTCCTAATTATTTAATCTCCTAATCTCCTAGTCTCCTAATCTCTTAATCTCCTAATCTTCTAATCTCCTAATCTCCTAATATTTTAATCTTTTAATCTCCTAGTATCCTAATCTCCTAATATCCTAGTATCCTAATCTCCTAATCTTCTAATCTTCTAATCTCCTAATCTCCTAATCTCCTGATCTCCTGGTTCCTCGACTATCTCCAATATTCATAGTAGATCATTTTTGCATAATCTCCTAATCTCCTAATTATTTAATCTCCTAATCTCGCAGTCTCCTAATCTCCTAATCTCTTAATCTCCAAATCTGCTAATCTCCTAATCTTCTAATCTTCTAATCTCATAATCTCCTAATCTCCGAATCTCCTAATCTCCGAATCTCCTAATCTCATAATCTCCTAATCTCATAATCTTCTAATGTCCTACTTTCCTACTTTCTTACTTTCCTAATCTCTTAATCTCTCAATCTCCTAGTATCATAAGCTCCTAATCTTCTAATCTCCTATACTCCTAATCTCCTAATCTCTTAATCTTCTAATCTGCTTATCTCCTAATCTCATAATCTCTTAATCTCATAATCTCTTAATCTCATAATCTCTTAATCTCATAATCTCCTAATATCCTAATATCCTAATCTCGTAATCTCGTAATCTCCTAATCTCATAATCTAAATTTCTTAATCTCCTAATCTTCTAATTATTTAATCTCCTAATCTCCTAGTCTCCTAATCTCTTAATCTCCTAATCTTCTAATCTCCTAATCTCCTAATATTTTAATCTGTTAATCTCCTAGTATCCTAATCTCCTAATATCCTAGTATCCTAATCTCCTAATCTTCTAATCTTCTAATCTCCTAATCTCCTAATCTCCTAATCTCCTAATCTCCTAATCTCCTAATCTCCTAATCTCCTAATCTCCTAATCTCCTAATCTCCTAATCTCCTGGTTCCTCGACTATCTCCAATATTCCTAGTAGATCATTTTTGCATAATCTCCTAATCTCCTAATTATTTAATCTCCTAATCTCGTAGTCTCCTAATCTCTTAATCTCCTAATCTTCTAATCTCCTAATTTCCTAATAATTTAATCTGTTAATCTGCTTATCTCCTAATCTCCTAATCTCCTAATCTCCTAATCTCCTAATCTCCTAATCTCCTAATCTCCTAATCTCCTAAACTTCTAATCTCCTAATCTCCTAATCTCCTACTCTCCTAATCTCCCAATCTCCTGGTTCCCCGACTATCTCCTATATTTCTAGTTTGCCTAGAGCTTTATAGATCATTGTTGCATAATCTCCACTTTACATAATGTGTCTTGTATCTACAGAACAAGAATATATGGTCTTCCCTCTCGCATACATTTTTCTTTTACGTAAACCAGAATAATATCCAAACCTTGTTCTTCATTTTTAATTTAAAAATGAATATTTTTGCCTTTCATGCTTTTATGAAAATAATAAATTTTGTCGTGGAATTTAACTTTTTGAAAATCAGCAATTTTAACGGTATCCAACTTTCAGTTTTAAAATAGGGGCAATAAGGTGAGAGGGAGGGAGGTATTGATTAGATTCTAAAGGGGGGGGGGGGTCAAAAAGAAGTTGCATTGTAATTGTAACTCAATGTGGATTGCACGAGATATAAACAACTCTGAATGTCAGCCATCAACTTTTCAACCTAGATTTTTTAGCGTCTCAACACCTTGGCCCTTGGTTTTACCTCAACCATCTTACTTTTTTACTTTTTTGTATCCCTAGGTATATGCATTTTTAAAAGTCAATGCGAATGTATCCAGCTCAAGTTTAAATAGAGTAATTGGCAAAATACTGCTTAGTTTTATTGGGAGAGCGTGCACAACTTGGTTTGCAGTGATTGGACGTTTGTAAAAAATAAAACATTCTTTTATAATTTTTTAAAAAATTTGCATAAAGAAATTGAGTCTTTGCCACAAACACTCATTTTCTAATCCCTATATCTTTGCAACCCAATGTCGTAGACCTTAGATATATCCATTTATGAATTCTTGTAGATCAAATAATCTAAGTTTGAAAACAGCTGTTTTCAAAAGAATGTCATAACTTGCATTGGTTTATCATTGGATTTCTTTGGGAGTTTATTTTTCCATTGCTTATTTTTTTTGAGAATAAATGATACATTCCAAGTTTTTATTTGTAAGAAAAAATATTAATGTAATTGCGCATTTTTTTGACATCTCCAGACAGAAAAATGGAGTGTTGTTTTTTTTGGTTACTTTTAATAACACATAATTGTTTAAAAAACGCCTTTGTTCTAATTTAATTCATTTTTATTAAAAAAATTTTACAATTTTTTGTTGTTGTTGATAATGTTTGTTGAACTGAGCCTGGTATCGAGGATAGTATCCGAGGTTTGAGAGCGTGGAAACGGTCTATCCAAGTATCCAAGCAGAGCCTTGATACCGAGACCCGTCCTTCAGTTCTCTAGATATTCCCAGCGGAGAAACCCGTCCTTCAAGTTCCGAATCCGGGGAGTCTAGTTTACACCATTTAATTCAAGCAGAGAACTAAATATAAGTGTTTTTGTATTATTTAGCCAGGCATTGATTGAAATGTATCTGTAGTGTATTGTATACTGTGAAAATATGGTTTCTCTTAAGCCTATAGTTTAAAGACGGTTCTGCATAGTTGTGGGATTAATCAAAATCAAACTTCTCCAACATCAAGATAGATCCTTAGTTTCAAACTTTAAGGTAACTGGGGTTTCTCAAAGTAAAAGTTTTGCATCAATGTATTTCATGTATTTGATATAATACATCTGTATGTAAACTTTTTCTTTTGTAATTTTATTTTCTGTTTGTACAGGCTTTGATAGTAAAGTAAATCTGTTTATTTACAAAGTAGATAAAGGAATTGAGTCTTTGCCACAAACTCTGAATTTATAATCCCTATATCTTTGGAACCCAATGTTGTAAATCTTTAATATTTCAAACTTATATTATTTGATCTAACAGAATTTACAGTTTGAAATATTTAAGATCTACGACATTGGAATCCAAAGATAAAGGGTTTAGAAAAGCAGAGTTTGTGACAAAGACTCCATTACTTTAATTACATTTAAATTGTCCTTAAAATAAACTTTTTTCTTGAGTCAATAAATGTAAAGACAGGGTCCAGTACCAGCTTGTGAAATATAGAGCAATGGCGGGAGTTTTTGTCACAAACTCAAATTTTCTAATCCCTATTTCTTTGCAACATGGTGGTGTAAACATTTTTTATTTCAAACTTGGACTATATAACCTAACAGAATTCATAGTTTGATATTTCCAAGGTCTACGACATCAGGTTGCAAAGATAAGGGATTACAAATTGGAGTTTGTGGCATGAACTGAGTTCCTTTTAGTCGGTGTTACCAACTAAAAGTTTTGCTTATATAATGGTTGACTAATACAGGCCAAATCTACAAATAAAAACAGAAAATCTTGCAAAATTTTCAAGTTTTACCATGTACGAAGAAAAATGATGGCATAGAAAAACAACAAACAGTTTTTATTAAAAATCGTTTTTGTTCGTATATTTGACTTTTCTAACTTTTTTATTTAAAAATTGTATTTTCTTTTTCTAACCGCAAAAAAACTTGAAAGTAAGTAGTAATTTTTTCGGTTGATTTTATCATTTTATTTAAGAACAAAGCAAACCTTATAGTGAACAGGAATTGATTTTTTGCCATAAAGTCAAATTTTCTTATCCCTATACCTTTGCAACCTGATTGCGTAAACCTAAGATATTTAAAACTTAGATTATTTAATGTAACAGAATTCACAGTATGAAATATCAAAATTGGGTTAAGCCGTTTTGACGTTTATCAGTTACAAACAAACAACCGAACAGACGAGCAAAGTATATATACAGATGGGTTTCATATGAAATAAAAACGTAGTTTCAAGTGGTCCACTGTGATCTAGACAGAAGGATAATTCGAACGTAAAATTCATGCCTCATTACTGTTACTACTTTACGACCCTGAAGCACATCTAGTTTTGATTTTATGAAAAAGTGTGAGAACAGCAAATTTATTCTGCTAAATACATATTCTGCTAAATACATATTCTGCTAAATACATATTTAAAATACAAAACATTTTTGTTCAATTTTTTATTAAAGGGACTGTAAGGGAAAAATGAAAGGGGGTGAAGAGTAAAACCTGAGAATCTCAGGCGTTGAAAGAGACCTACAAGAAATCTATATGATGATTCTGTCTCGAGAAATTGATATTAAGTCTTCTATTTATCATTCAACGCCTGAGATTCTCAGGTTTTATTCTATACCCCCTTTCATTTTTCCTTTACAGTCCCTTTCAGAAGAGTCTTACGTGCAATTTACCTTAGTTTGACGTGGGCCATTCTTTTTAAAGAATGGTATGTGTCCACTGCACAAACATAAACATAAACATAAACATAACATTTAGAGTTATTTTAAGTTTTTAAATACAACTTTAACGAAAGAAAGAAGGAAATATAATTAAAGTACGTAATGTTTATGCAGATATGGTTTTTAGCGAACAAAACCTTTCGCAAAACAATGCAAAATTTCACCAACATTTTCTTTCGTATTTCGCAGACTTTCGCGATTTCCTCATTTCACTGGAAACCTTTTGCAGAATGCATATCTTTCCATTAATTAACCAGTACACAAATTGAAAGGCTTGATGAAAAAAGAATAATGTAAAACAATGTTCTACTTGTACTCAAAACCCACAAATTTACACTGAATGATGAAAGAATCGAGTTTTTGCCACAAACTCAAATTTTTGCAATTCAATGTCGTAGACCTTTGATATTTACCATATTCTTTGCATCAGGTTGCAAAGAATATGGTAAAAGCAGCTCAATGTTCATAATGATTATATAGACCTTAAGTATTACTTACGGTTCAATAATTTAAGATTAGAATAAACCCTGAGAATAATGAGCTCTAAAATGTCTCAAGGATCGAGCCTTTTTTATTCTGCAAAGTCTTTTTTTTAATAATTTCGGTTTTTGAGAAGTAAAAATATTATTCCGAATCTTATGGTTTCTTGCGTTTTTTTATAACATAAAGAAGCCGCTTTTTTTACCAAAAGCATTATATTTTATGTCACGATATTTGAATATAGAATATTTCTAATTATCATGCAATAAAAAAGTAATAAAAAATGTTTTCCCGACCGAAGTGAGTGATTCAAATTCTTGAATTTTAACTAAAATAAGTGAAAAGCACGTACGTACGTTAGATTAAAATCTCGGGCGATATTTGAACTTTATGGGCCTGCTGTTAGAAAAGTTGAATAAAATTGATTAATATCTATTTATGTTATCGAAATAGGTATTATTAATTGCGAAAAAGTTTTTGGCCGAGATTTTTATTTTTTGTTTAAGATAAAAATGAAAGTATTTTCACACCGAACGAAAACAAACTAGAAAAATTAAAAATTATAGCAAAAACTTTTTCGCACGCATGATACCCATTTCAAAAACCTAAATAGTTTTATTCAGTTTTACTCAAATTATTTAAAAGCAGTTCGATAAAGTTACTTAATCACCCTGTTGTAGGGGGATTAAGTAACTTTATTACCCTACAATTTGAAATTTTAATAGCAAGGTGAAAAAGTAACTTTTTCGCCCTGTTGTAGGGCGATAACGTCACTTAATCACCCTACAACGGGAAATATTAGGTGTGATAAATTCCATCAAAATTGAATAAAAATATATATGCGAAAAAGTTTTTCTAGTTTGTTTGAGATTAATATGAAAGTATTTTCACACCTAGGCGTGAACATTATTTTATTTTGATATCAAACAAACTAGAAAAAGGAAGAATCCCGACAAAAACTTTTTTTAAAGTAAATATCCATTGCAATGAGATATATAGATATTGCATTTCTAATATGTAATCAAATAAATTTGATTTTCTCAATCCAAGATGAGCTACGACGAGGTTACACAGTCTCATCAGTATTGTCCCATAAAGGAATTGAGTCTTTGCCACAAACTGAAATTTTCTAATTCTTATATATCTGCAACCTGATGGTGTAAGCCTTTGATATTTCAAACTTTAGTTTTTTAATTTAACAGAGTTTATAGTTTGAAATATCTTAGGTCTACGACATTAGGTTGCAAAGATATCAGGATTTGAAAATCAGAGTTTGTGGCAAAAACTCAATTCCTTTGACCTTCTCCTTCTCCTTAGTGCAGTGTGATGCTTTTCTTGATTTAATTTAGAAATTGAGAATATTATGAATAATTACTAAATATTGTGTTAATAACATCCCTCTGTGTAAAATATGAAATATTTGCAAGATGGTGGTTTTTGTAATTAATGCGGTATTTGGAAAAATATTGTTCTGTAGTTTAAAATAAATTGGTAAAGAATAGATACTGTTGGGGGAAAACTAATCCCCCAACCCTCCAGGCTCCTTTCCCCGTCCCTTTCAACGTAATTATTAGGGAAGAGCCGGTATAAATTCTGTACAATCGTCTTTGTGGGTATACCTGTGTAAATAAAACTATCTTTAAGTGATCCTTGTAGTTTTCCTTTGAAGAAGAAGAAAAAAACACAGTTTAAAATTCACAGCTGATTCATTGATGTTTTTTCAATAATAATCATTTGAAATGTACAGAGGACTGTAAAAGTAATCTTCAGTAAACCTAAATTGGAACAGAAACTTTAAAAGATTCTTCTGACCATGAATCAATGCGCTACTAATTTTTATCTTGTAGATGTTTGATTGTTTTCTCTCTGAAAAATTGACTTGAGGATTTCTGCATACAGAAACAGAAGAGTTGATTGTCTGAATCAAACACTTTATTTTCAACATTATTGATCAGATTACGGTTTAAAGGGTTTCGTTTTGAATCGATTATGCCCCTCGTTTGATATTTCAACGACAGTCCCTTTTTTCTGACCTTTCATAAGGTTGTTTGATCCGATCAGATGTCTTTTGACGTTTTTTTACATACAATAAAAGCATTCAAATAGATTAATAACAGTTTTTGCATAATACTTAATCTGAAGTGAGCTGGGAACTTTTCTGGTGGTTACTCATAATATCGATCATTAGATATCGATATCCACTGTGGGCACTTTTAATTTGAGGATCAATGCTTATATCTCTTATATCAAGGGTACGATTACATATGCGGATATCGAATACAGATTGAATTAATCTGCAGATTAACAAACGATCGAGATCAAGCAATGATCTCGATATCTACATTCCAAAAGTTTCCAGCTCTGGATGTGTCCCTTTGAAATGAAATTCTAAGCATCCTAAGTACCAGAATTTTATTTCTGTTTATAAATTAGGATTAATTTCTCATCAAACAAATAGAGATTTATCTTCAGAAATATAGTTATATAATTGAATTTTGTAAATATCAAAACACTATAATATTTAAAATATTAGATATATATGTAGGCACTCAATTTTCAGGTAGGAAATTGAATATCTCAGTCTCCCTTTACCGCGGGTACCGTTGTGAATAGGACATATCATTCTACAAATATAAATTTCAACTACGGTTTACTTTAAGTATATATCAGAGTAACGTTAAGCTTTATATATCGGAGCATCACATACATTATATTTCAAGTAACAATTCTATGAAAGCACTTTAAACATTTTGCAAGATATTTGATCTAAAAGCATCAAAATACTTGAATCAAAAAGAAAAGATATTATTTCAAATATTAACGACGTATTTATGCGAAGGATGCAGGGTTGCCCACAAAGGATGCGACTTTAGAGAAGACAATTTCTCTTTCAAATTTCCGGATTTGAAATAGAAACACAGTCGATTCTATTTCCGACAGATGATTTGATATGCACCTTTTAATTTTTTTAAGTAAAAAAGTCCAAATTAAACTTTTAAACTATATTATTTTAACAACTTTAGGTCGCCATTAAAGTCTTATCCGATGTGGGTAACCCTGTTTGATCTATAAGATTTGGTTTGTTATAACGAAGTCTTGTTTGGTTTGGTTAGGATGAGGTATTTTATATAAGGTTTGGTTTGGTTAAGATAAGGTCTTGTGTACAAGGTTTGGTTTGGTTAAAATGATGTGTTGTATATAAGGTTTGGTTTAGTTTAGATAAGGTCTTTGTACAAGGTTTGGTTTGGTAAAAATGAGGTATTGTATATAAGGTTTGGTTTTTTGTTCATAAAAGGTCTTGTGTACAAGGTTTGGTTTGGTAAGAATGAGGTCTTGTATACAAGGTTTGGTTTGGTTAAGATAAGATCTTGTATACAATGTTTGGTTTGGTAAGAATGAGGTGTTGCAAACATGTATTATATTAGTACGGTTGACTTAATCCTGCCAAAAACACAGGGATAATATTAATGTTTATCCAGTCCCGGCAATAGGTACATATTTATTTATGCTGTCTAAGGAAAGATTAGATTTTTTTACATTATTAATTAATTGGGTTCAATCAATTTGAAAGGTTACGAAGATTTGAATGCCAAAAATAAATAATCATGAGATATGCAAGAACGGCTTTACCATGCATAAAAAAATAACTGTTTCAAGTTTAACGACTTAAACATATCTCTCTGTTGTCTGAAGGAACAAAAAAGATTTTAAGAGTCTTTATTAATGGGACTGTACACTTAATTTCAAGTACGCATCCATTTATAAAGTGGCATGTTCGTTTCAAAGTGAATACCCTGGAAAGCTTTGTCTGCTCTAGATGAATGAGATATCCATAATTTCTCTCTAAAAAAATAGTTTTCTCTAAGGAGAAAAGGAGAAAATTGTTACAAATTAAACTCTTGTTTAAGGTTGAAAAACGACAATATCTGCCATATTGGAATTTTAAATGGAACCATTGTGAATGGAGTATGTCCCTCTTTTTTAATGACAGGTCACAGTTCCGTTAGTGCTTGCTTCAATGTTTTTAGACTTATTAAAAGCCTGTGACAGATTAATATTTTTTATATTATTTTTCTAAATAATTTTCTCTTTTATGTAATTCTTTTTATATTTGAAAACAGACAGTTTTTCGCTGGTCGAGACATTCAATGCTATGACATTTGATATTTTCTGATCAAGTAGATGTTGGTATTTTAGCCCGGTCCAATCTATGACGTAAAGCAGTAAATTTTTAGATTAGTTTTTATTTTCTGGTTTATTGAATGATGCGGTCCAACCATAATCTTTAGAATCAGTTGTTTTACACATTTACAGAGCTTAAGTTTATCCAAAGTCTGCCCTTATACCCTAAGCAATAACAGTTTTTGCATAATACTTNATGAGGGTTTTATTAACCTTAAATCTTTTATTCTATTCTATTTGGAGTTCTGCAGGGTTTCTTTAGTTGAACCTAGTCCTAACCTGGAGAATATAGTTCAAACATGTTCTATAATTATATAAAGATTTATCAGGATTAATTTGCTCTAGGTTGTTTACAAGATACAGGATGATCACCTACTCTCCAGTACTCCTGACAACCATCTGGGTTCTCCTGGTTCAAACCACTACAGGAGGTAGGTTCATGGCAGGATTTGAGGAGAAAGGATTATGAGGACGAAGAAGGAAGGAGAAGGGACGAGAAGAGAGAAGAAGGGAGGAGAAGGAAGGGGAAAGAAGAAGAAGGAAGGAGAAGAAAGTAGAAGGAAGTAGAAGGAAGGAGAAGGAAGGAGAAGGAAGGAGAAGGAAGGAGAAGGAAGGAGAAGGAAGGAGAAGGGAGGAGAAGGGAGGAGAAGGGAGGAGAAGGAAGATCATCAGTATGATGGGAAATAATAAAAAGTAGAAACGTAGAAATATAAAATGTTTTGATAAATAAGAAAAACACTGAGTTTTTCAATCAAGACACTTGTTTGCTCAAGTTAAAGAACAATTGAAACAAAATGGTTTTACAATAAACTATTTCATTTTATTTAAAATGTGGAAAGACATATTGTACTGTTTTGGTGTAAAAACTAAATAAAAACATTTATTTGTTGCACCTCTAACCAATAATACCACTAATAGATAGTGCTGGGTTTAAACACACTTCATTAAAATAAAATCGATCATTTTGCCAACTAGTCGTTCTCGTATTAGTTTAATCAAACACCATTATTTATTTTTATACAGAGAGAACCAAAAATCAGTGGAATTCAAATTGTTTTATTTGTTTTATTTAAAAAATTTTGCGAAGGATTATGAAATTTGAAACTGAACTATTTCTTAAAAAAGGGCCCTGTAACCAAAATTAATGAATAGGAGATGTGCGTAGAACAAATTGAACAAGCTCTCTTGAGCTTGATCCGACGCACAAGAGAACTGGTTGAACCGGTGGTAGGTAGTTCAACTACTTCTCATTTTCATTTAAATTTCTAGAGATATAACAGTTTCATTATCAAAGGATGAACAAAGAATATAATCATTCCACAGTTTTCTGGTTCTCACTGTATTAAAATAGTGAACATGTGTTTACAAATAATAAAGTTTTCACTGTTTCCCAAAAGAACATGTAAATGGAGTAGAGTTTAAACATAGAAATGTCAAGTACTTTAAAGAAACCCCGCCCCATTGTATCTAAAATGACTCCTTCCTTCAATGTAAATACGATGGTTTGTAAAGTATCTTTTTGTTAAACCATGCTCTTAATCGATCCTTCTCAGGGTATACTCAGAGAATTACATCCAACATTCTCGGTTAAGTGGAAAGGAAGGAAAACTGTTTTTGTATCTAACATTGGTCGGTTGCACAGCAGAGAGGAGACAGATGGGTCGGAGAGGGTTGGAGTTGGATTAGGGATAGATCTGAAAGGGTTGGAATTGGAGTAGGTATGGATCTGAAAAGGTTAGAGTTGGAGTTGAAATAGATCTGGAAGGGTTGAAGTTGAAGTAGGGATAGATCTGAAAGGGTTGGAGTGGAGTAAGGATAGATCTGAAAGGGTTGGAGTTGGAGAAGGAATGGATCTGAAAGTGTTAGAGTTGGAGTAACGATAGATCTGAAAGGGTTGATGTTGGAGTAGGGATGGATATAAAATGGTTGGAGTTGGAGAAGGCATGGATCTGAAAGGGTTAGAGTTAGAGTAGGTATGGATCTGAAACTGTGGGAGTTGGAGTATGGATAGATCTGAAAGGATTGAAGTTGGAGTAGGGATGGATTTGAAAGGGTTGGAGTTGAAGTAGCGATGGATCTGAAAGGGTTGAAGTTGGAAAAGAGATGTATCTGAAATGGTTGGAGTTGGAGTAGGGATGGATCTGAAGGATCTGGCGTGGAGTAAAGATACATCTGAAAGGGTTGGAGTTGGGGTAAGAATAGATTTGAAAGGGTTGGAGTTGGAGTAGAGATAGATCTGAAAGGGTTAGAGTAGGGACAGGTCTGAGAGGGTTGAAGTTGGAGTAGAGATAAATCTGAAATGGTTGGAGTTGGGGAAGGGATAGATCTAAAAGGGTTGGAGAAATGGGAGGGGGAAAAGTAGGAAATACTTACTCCATAACAATTTTACTCAAGACGTATCTATCCAGGTCTACTCGTTAGCATGATCAACCAGGACTAATTCTCCGATTCTAAATTTCACACAGGCAACATCTCAACCAGGCTTAACTCTCCTGTTTTAAAGGGCACACAGTCCAAATCTCCAGTCGTATAATTCAACGAGGACCCAAGCAATCTTTCAAGTTATATTCGATATAATTGCCAATTATCAAGGCAAGATCTACGCTCGTATGTTTCAACGAGAACCCAGACTATCTTTCGAGCTAATTATTCAATAGCTTAGATTACAGGAATTTACGTAATTCAGTTCTACGATGTTATTGATATCACATGATTAAGACCACCGTATTGCGTATTTATCGCAAAGTTAAATTTTAAGGCATTATTTAAAGGTTTAAAGAGGTCTGAGTTAACGCAGTAAATCTATCTCTGCCCATATTTTATAGTGTAATTTAAGTATGTCGCATGATTTAAGCTAAACATGTTTATAGATATTCAATTAAAACGAAGTTTCAATGAATAATAATATTATGTTTAAGTTTAAAACATTTAATCATTATGATTTACAACGTAATGCAAGTTTACAGAATATCATGTTTACGCGCTTTTTGCTACTATACAGGGAGATCTCTTTTTCAGACAAAAGTTTGTTCGAAAATATACATACAGGACATTTGATGGAACAGTTGATAAAAAGACCAATACAAATCTATTATAAACTTTAATTGACTTCATGCATAATGCAAATGCATGACAAATTGGAAATTTTGACATTAAATAACGAAATTCACTAAAAATAAGATATTTTTGAATAAATTTAAAAAGGAAAGTGGAGATGATCTGAGACATTTCCTTAATTTTCATCAATTCATGAAGGTCTTGAGTCTTTACAACAATTTCAAATGTTCTAATTCCCATATTTTTGTCTCCTGGTGGCCTAAATAAAACTTTTACATTTCAAACTTTGATTATTTGATCTAACAGAATACACAGTTTGAGAAATTTATATAATAAAGCTCTTCGCTCATATGCTAACTATAGCTGGCCAAACGGCTTGACGGAATGGTCTATTTTTTTTGAGTAACCCTCGAGTACCCCGGGGGTAACATAGGTGAAAAAAAATCTTATTTAAAAATCGATTTTTAAAATTCCACGGGCAACTTCTGGCAATTCAGCTAGTATCTATTTCGGGATATTTGGTTAAAGCATAAAACTCTAGTATGTATAGTCTAAATTTTAAATAATCAAAAAATTAGCAAGCATACGTAACCATTTATCTTCCGATCCTGATGATGTACCCCTTTGTTTATTCACACTTCGATTTTTGATAAGATAGAACTCTCATAGTTTAAAATATCTAATTGGGTTGCACATATATTGCTTGTTATTAAATTGGGGTTAAATATCGGTCAGAATTTGCATTATGCCTAATTTAGTTAAACCCTAAATAAGCCATACATCAAAAGAATTTATCAAATGTCGTCTTGACAATTTTTCAATGGGTTTTATACTATTTTACGTAAATCTCAGTAAATAAATAAATAGCCATGAATATGCGGGAACAATTTAAAAGAGCTCCATATAATTATTTGATTAAAAAACTAAATATCTGCAACATTCTATCAGAAAGTGAAGAATACGACATTTGATGAATTCTTTCGATGTAGGGCTTATTTAGGGTGTGACTGTATGTTCACAACGACTTTAAGTTCCTTCCTGGAATTTGACTTCTCAGGACAATGAATAAAGTTTTCCAAATATCTAATACTAGGCTTTAATGCATTTTTTGCGTGTTTTGCTTTAACAACTGAACCCTTCCAAAAGAAAAAAACACTTAAAGGGAAAAATAGAAATTTTGTTTATTCCTTTTACAGGAGTGGAAAATTTAACATTTCTGAGAAATCTATGAGTTTATAAATTGAATCGCTGGGATGTATTCACTACAGTAAGTATATTTAAGACTTTATTCAAGATTCCGGATTCTTGAATAACCCCGGGGTATTTGATAATACATGGGTTCTCAAATTAAATATTGAAGCAAGTCGGTCAAATATAATAGAAAATTATATTTAATTCTAAAAATATCAGGAGAATTAAAATTGTTTATGATTGATGGAGCGGGTTAGAAAAAAAAAAAAAATTAATCAAAAGAAGGTGGTAGCTCGTGCCTTTGGTCTGTGTTTTTTTGTAATAATTATTTTCCTTAACTGTAGTTGCACTTTAACCCTATAAAGGCTGGGGTGGATCGTCTGATTCTATATTTGGACGGGGTGGGGGGGTTCCCACGTCCCACCCCTTAGAAAAAGGCCTTAGAGAATAGCCCAATTTTTCAAAGATAGATAGATAGATAGATAGATAGATAGATAGATAGATAGATAGATAGATATATTGAATGATAGATAGATAGATAGATAGATAGATAGATAGATAGATAGATAGATAGATAGACAGATAGATAGATAGAAGGTATATCCCGGATGGAATAAACTGAAATTCTTAATTAACTGAATAGAAATTTATAGAGCAGAGCTGAACAATGTTCAGAGTTTCTACTGCATTCTACTCTCTTACAAGAAAAGGAAACAAATATGCAATATTTCTAATTTTGATCTACCAAATTTTTGCCACAAACTCTAATTTTTTTAATCCATATCTTTGTTATCTGATGGTAAAAAACTTAGACTTAGAATTAAACAGAATTCATAGTTCGGAATATCAAAGGTCTACAGCATGAGGTTGCAAATATATCGGGATTTGTTGCAAAAACTCATTATCTTATCTTATCTTGAATTTATTCTATTTTCGCAGATCAAAACTGACACAATTTACATTCTTTTTGGTGATTAAAGAGGTAACATTCACGCTTTATGCAAAGGAAATATAGAACTTTAAGGAAAGGGGGATTGGTGTTTGTTTACATTTTACTCTGACCTATAAGGACAGTTCTAGATGTACTCTAGATGACTTTAGTATTCTCCAACTTGTATTTAGGTTCCTTGAGTTCTAGAGGCTTCTCGATTCTTGAACTCTAGTGATAACTCTACAGTTAGCTCTGTATTTAGCTTACCTAAATTCAACTATACCCTGAGAATCTCTATAGATAGCTCTGTATTGAGATTCCCTTAGTTCTGATCTACACCCTGAGAATCTCAATAGTTAGCTCTGTATTTAGGTTCCCTGAGTTCTGACCTGTACCAAGAGAACCTAGAGGCTCCTCTATTCTTGAACTCTAGTGAAACCTCTATAGTTAGCTCTGTAGGGCAGACTAGTTATCTCTATTGTGGAGTCAGCAACCTTGGAGATAGAGCGGTGAGTAGTTCCTATGTTCATTTTTACAATTAGCACGTCAGGAACGGGGATATTTACCTGAAAACGTACCAAGAACGACAAGAACCACAGATATGCCCAAAACCTGCTGTATTTTACCGATAGCACGCTAGGAACCCGATATATCCCTTAATAAGCGTCCTTATACTTTAATAATAGCATGTCAAGAACAGCGGATATAGGCCTAAAACGTGCTATATTTAACCTATAGCACGCTATGAACCTGATATATTCCAGAACATGTGCTAAATTTTACTAATATTATGCCAAGAATCGGAGATATGGCTAAAAAATCAGCTATATTTTACCGATCGCACGCTAGAAAACGTGCAATATTTTAATATTTTAATAGCTAGCTAAACACTGGAGATATGCTTAGATTCCTGATATATTTTACCAAAAGCACGAGAAGAACCAAATATATACCCCAAGCACCGTTTTGTAAACATACTTTTAATTTTAATCCATATTTCATATTTGTGTACAGAATATAGATATATTGTTATATAGCTAGCCGAGATATAAGATTGTATACGTTCTATATAAGAAAAATGCAGGAAAATAAAAAGTAGAATAAATGTAACTTTTAATCTAATCTTGGGACCGAATCCACATTCACTAAGATGTATACACGGTCAAGAAATGTCAATAACTCATCTGATTGAACAAGAACAAATAGAACAAAAATAAAGTTTCCGTATTCTATGTTATATATTAAAAAAAAAAACACTTCACATTTTTTTCTCTCAGAGGCTTATTTTTTACCCGATCATAATGAAATCAATATCACAATGTCTCTAGGGTGTTAGGACTACGTAATTTGTTTTTTTTTCTCTTGGGGATGGAACTTATAAACCTACGTGTAAAAACAAACATTTGCAAAGCTAAGAATGGTCAAGAACTATATATTTTTCATGACGAATTAATTTATTATACTAGCCTTAACATTTCGCAACAAAGCTGGAAATACTTATTAAAAATTCACTTCTAGAAATTAACGTTAAGAGTTTCTATAAATACTTTTAAAATTAATGAACTGGTGAATTTTATTTTGAAGATGAATAAAAGATAGCTCTTAAAGTACTGAGTATGCAGGCAAAAGATTCTAATTTATTGGAATTTAATATTAATGTTTCACTTAAAACTACAGTTATAACCAGAAAACTCTGGAATTGGAAGTCGACTTTTAAGCTCAAGTTATGGATTTGAATAGGCCAATAAGCATGAGACACAGCAAATGTGCAATTTAACCAGACCCATTTTACTCGATAAGTGATTTAATAACTTGCTAGTAAAGCTTTTAACTTTGAGACATCAAATGCTTTAGCGTCGTCTTCCTATTCTACAGTTTTCTGAATATCACTGTAAGTTCACCAATCCTTTAACTTTTTTAGCTTTTGGAATGAATGGCTTTAGAAAACGTAATGTCAAGCACTCCTCCCTGCAAAGATGCCAATGTTCGATTCACAACGTTATCCTTGAAAGCTTTGTCTGATCAAGTATGAACTAGACATCAACCAACGAGGTTAAAGTGTTTAGAGTGATGATGTACGCAAATCCTTTACAAATTGTATAGGCCATCAATTATACCGAGAGCGTACTTCATATTTGTTTATTATAAGGAGATTATGGCCTAACCTATAGTATATCAATATTAGTAAACAGTTGTAAGTGTACAGTACAGCTAACTGAGCACACAGGTAAGAAACTATCATGCCCCCTGATGTCAACGTATATGATGTTGAACACTCATTATTTTTAATTGTGACTTCTCTACAAAAGTGACTTACACATTTCTACTGCAATTAAACCTTGAAAAACGAAAATATCTTCAACATTTTTTATCAGATAACGGTTTCAAGGTTACGGTTGTGTATCAGGCATTGCCATCATTGAATGGAGCTTCACTTGAAATTAAGCTTACGGTCCCTTTAAGCTATTCCTAGAATAAAAAAGGCAAGAAACAAGCTTTTTTTATCGGGGTGACAAAAAGTCCTTCTGAAAACCAAGACAGACAAATTTGTACGTTTTTATTTTACACAATCTATTGAAAATAATTTTGTAAAATCAATCTGTTCAAAAATAAAAGCCCCGAATAGAAAGAATGAAGTCTACCTTGAAAAGAAAAAAAATAAGTTTACGATCAAGTCTGGAGAACCCATTGGAAAGGATTTAGAATGTCCATAAACTTTTAGTATTTCCAATTTTTTCTTCAATATTTTGATTATATCGGTCTCAAAATAAATTTAGGGCATGATTTTCACTTTTCTGCAATGTTGTAAAAACATATTTTTGGCGTAAGAAAGAAATGAGTAAAACTTTTTAATGCAAGATGAATTGTACTTTCTAATTGAGTGAGACCCATAAATCTGTGGAATAGAAAGACGATCTTTTGCAATCTTATGTTTATTTGATTTATTTTTTGTTTTATGCATTCTTGAAAATACAATAATTTATGTGTTTCATTTCCAGTGGACCTTTTCAAATCAGAGCTTTAATCAGGCTTTCAGACTAAAATCGATGAGAACTTTGCCAAAACCTTCATAAAAACTTTAAGTTAAACGTGAAGTGCGTAGAAATATATGTTTAACCCTGTAAAGGCTGGGGGGTCTGAATCTATGTATAGCCGGGGGGGGGGGCGTCCCAAGCCCCCTCTTGAAAAAAGTCTTTTAAGAATAGGTATAGAGTTGAAGTGCATGTTCATAGCCCAATTTTTCAAAGCCAACTCATTGAAAAAAAAATTAGATCGATAACTTTTATAGTTTGGGTGCTAGGGAGGGTTAATAAAAATGCCCTTTAAAAGCAAACAAATATCAAAGTTTGACACATGTTTCTACATTCAATTTCGAGGGCTTTTCAAAAATAAAGTTTTTAGATCTGTATCTTTAGTAATAAAAAAGTTATAGGCTATGCATTAAAAAAAAGAAAATTTTACAAAATATCCTTAAAATTTCTATTTATCAAAAGTAGAAATATTTAACAGTGATAGTGTCAAAAATGAGAGTGCTAGGACAAAAAAAGGGGGAGCGCCAAACGCCCCCCCCCCCAAGCCGTTTAGGGTTGTGACACTTTCGGAAATAAAATAACAAAATGCATTAATGTAGATAAACCTTTAAAATAATAAATATTTCTGTCTTTCTGTACATGTGCTTGTAACCTTAACCTTAAAAATTCATATCCTAAAAAGCATGAATTCTAAATATCTATCTTAACCTGGAATAAGAAATATATCCTATTTTCTATCAAAGAGTTACCTGGCTGTTAAGTGTTGAAGAAAGAAATGTAAAGCTAGAATTTTAAAAAGTATGAAAGAACTAAAAAGGATAAAAACTTTTATAGCTTAAGATTTTGACTTAAAAATCCAGATTTAAATCAATCTAAGATCAGACATTTTTTGATTATACAAATTACACAAATTTTCTTCTGGACTAAAAAATATTAAAGTCTGGGATGTCATGGCTGTTACGGTTGATAAAGTTAAGTTACAAAGTTAATAAGAATCAACGGCATTGCGACACTTTTTTTAAAGTCGACTAAATTATGCAACATTTGTGGCGACAAATCAAAACAGAGTGCTTGCAACGTAAATTGTCAAATAAAAAAAAATTTCACTGTTTCTTGATTAAAGTCAAATTATTAAATACCAATTTGCAGTCGCAAAATACAGTCAAAGATATTTTTTTAATTATTAGTTTTATGAATCAATTTACGGCGCATCTATTCCTATTATGGTTTATATTATAAATATCTAAGAATATTTATATTTTTATATGGAAACCATTATACATTCTTTTATCTTCACACTTGGATACACATATATTCTCTTTATACCTGGCTTGCTGGAAACTATCTATCTATCCATACATCTATCTATCTATCTATCTATCTATCTATCCATATCTATCTATTTATATCTATCTATATCTATCTATCTATCCATCTATATCTATCTATCTATCTTTATATACTATTTATCTATATTTCTATCTATTGAAATGTATATTTTTCAAGTAATTTGGAAATTTTTGCTGAAATATTTGAATTCAAAATTACAAATCCTTCCTTAGCGACATTTTATGATTAAAAGAAGGACAAATGGTTCCCTGTTTTCTGATTTTCACTGTAGTTCTTGATAAGCTGTAAACCATACTCATGGGCCTCGTTTTTAAACATTTCATGTTATTGGATATTTTAATATTTAAGGTTATTGGATTTTTAAAGGCTCCTCCAGAGTCTCAGAGGTTTAACCTATGATTCAAAATTGTATGCTCGACAAGTTTGCATCTTTTATTACATTATTCAAACTTTTTACACTAGCCAAAGATATTAAATAACGCGATTTTTCAAAACAATTAGCAAAATCGTTTTAAAAAATCGTTGTTGTTAATCATATCTTTGGTCAGAGAAAAAATTTATGAAATAAAGGCAAACTTATATAAAATTGGATTTTGGTGTGTATTTAACATCTAATTTTTATTGAATAAAATAACCTTTGAATATGTAAAAACAGAGTTCTTCCCTAGACTAGACTCTAGTGTATGAGACAGCAGTTTTATCTGAATAGGAACCGTCAAATCGAATTTTGAATATTGAAAATGGCCAATAATGCCCGCCATAAAAATCCCAATCGAACATAAAAAAGAAATAAAATGTAAAAATTATTCAGAAATGAAAAAATAGTTACTCCCATGAATTGAACTATAATATCCATAATTTAAAACTTCAAAAGGACTGCTCATGATCCCCAAAAAAAATCGGGTAAAATAATCTAAAATTCCTTTTCTATTTGAGCTCTAGTCATGGTTTAACCTTTCTTCATATTAGTATTAAATATCTATTTATTTGTTCTTTTATATTTGTCGGTTTTATGAATGTCTCAAGCTAGAATTTCAATTTTAAGATTATTATTATTACAACTAAACCGCCAATTATTTTTTGTATTTTTTTACAAAGCATGGATAGAGGAGCCTATATTTTCTATCGATGAAGGTAATTGAATTAAAAAAGCATTTATTAATTATTAACCTTTTTTCTTTTCGTTTAAGTGTTGTATACTATACAGTTACGGTTAAAAAAGTACATAAATGCCGTGACGCGCCATGGTGTACCACGCGCGCACCAGGGTGTACACTGTACACTGTAAAGGACACAGGCCACGCCAGAGCCGGATATTTAAGAGTATTCTTGAACGAAGGCTTTTGTGTAGATTTTGATTTAAGAAATTAGAAAAAATGGAGAATATAAAGAAAATAAATAATATAATATTTCGGAACAAAAATGTTGGTAGCTACAAAACTGCATAATCTCATTCATTAAACCGAGTTTCCGATACTAGGTTTCATTAAAATACCCACTTTTAAGTTTCGGGCTCCAGGGTTACATTTATGCCACTGAACTTCATGCACTGCGAATCAAGAACCCCGCTACCACTCAAAATCGAGCAGTATTTTGCCAATTGCTCCTTTTAAACTTAGGCTAGAAACAAGACCGTTGCAGTTTTAGAACGTACACATGCCTAGGAATACAATAAAGTATAAGTTGTCTTGGTGAGGTAAAGCAAAGGCAAAGTCAAGGCTGTCTAAAAAGTTTTACTGTAAAATCGGGCCTAAGCTGAAAACTTTAGAATGGTGGATATCAAGATTAATGCTTAAACTCCTGGTTTTACTAAACCCAAGATTATTTTAAAACACATTCGATATCCAAGAAAGGAGTTAAAAATTTAACCAATCAGCGTGTCATACTAAGTTGTACTCTTTAACTTTTGAAAAACCGGTTTTGAATTCCGGTGGTGATGGTGTCATATCAATTGAACTAAACATAGATTGAACGAACGTAAGTTTTGAATTAATGTTTATTAAGACTAACGTGCAAAATGACAATAACGTTCAAACACTGTATAATAAGAATACAAACAACCATAGAGAATAGAATATATAAAGAGGAATTAAAAGAATCTCTCGGTATGAATTTTTTCAGTCCCTTTCAGCCTGAAAGGGAGTTCAAAGTGTACAAATCATGTAAATGTTCACAAATTATATGCAGTAGAGTACATTAATACAGTATGTTCCCTAGACTATCCACTTCAATTTTGAATTTTTTAAACTGTTAAATAAACTTTATAATGAATTAGGTGAATAAAAACATCATTTGATTTATAGTTATAACGGAAAATCATCGTTTGTAAAGTGGAAGGCATAGAGTCTATGTGAAATGATCATTGGTCAATTATGAAACCAGCCTATTTCATAATTTGGTTTTCTTTTAACAATAATTTTAGATTTTCTATAACATGTTATATAGCATAAATATGTGAAGTACACCTGCAGTATGGAAACAGTACAACAAAATGGCCGTTTTACACTTTTTTCCAGTAAATTCCTCTCTATATATTCTATTCTCTATGCAAACAACCCTCGTTTTCCTTAGTTTACAGTTGGTACTTTCTTTAAGTAAAGAAATGGTGTTTGACAGTATAATGGTGAGTGAGGAGTTTAGTTATAATTTGTATACAACAATACAATATAGATACTAGATATACAATATATATACAATATAGATACTAGATATACAATATATATACAATATATAGATACAAGATATACAATATATATATAATACAGATACTAGATATACAATATATAAACAATATAGATACTAGATATAAAATATATATAATATAGATACTAGATATACAATATATATACAATATAGATACTAGATATACAATATATATACAATATAGATACTGATATATACAATATATATAATACAGATACTAGATATACAATATATATGTACAATATAGATAATAGATATACAACAATACAATATAGATACTAGATATACAATATACATATATACAATATACAGGGTGTCCCAGGAAACATGGCAGTTGGTGAATATTTTTGAATTTCTTCTTCCATATACTGCATAAGATATTGAAGACTTTTAGTGCAGTTTATTTAGTTAAAAAGTCTTACTAAAATATGTTTTATTTTGAAATCAATCTTACTATAATACGACTATCATATACTATGTTTTATTAGTCTCTTTACTATCAAACAGATTAAAAATCATGGAAGAAGATACTAGATATACAACAATGTTTTTAATATTCGTGACAGAAACAATCTCAAGAACTGACGAGGGTCAACCCAGACCGAAATATATTTTCAATAAATGTGGAACTAAAATTTACTTTTTTCACTCTACAGAGGTTTGGTCCATCAGCATCACCGAATATACTATTACTAGAAATTCAAGGCGCTTCGCGCCCTTCTTTCTAGCCTTAGAGGGCGCTTCGCGCCCATCTTCTAAATTAGTTGTGAACATGTTCTCTTTGTGTACATCGTAAAACAAAACAAAAATAATTCGCGGATTTTCACAAAAAATTTCGCGGATTTTCAAAATTTTTAAAAATTTAATGACGATCGAATTTTGATGGAGACAAATATTTGAAATTTTGATTTTTCATAAACCTTCCCTGGGGTCCCTAGATGTCCCACAAAAAATTTGGGCCCGATCGGTTCAGCCGTTTTGACGTTTATTGGATACAAACAAACAAACAGACAAACAGACATAAAGACAGACAAGCCAAATTTATATATAGATATTATATACTATATATAGATCCAACATATATACAACAATACAATTTAGATACTAGATATACAATATATACACAATATAGATAATAGATATACAATAGATATACAATATAGATACTAGATATACAATATATACAATAAAGATAATAGATATACAATATATAAAATTATTAAAAGTTGATATTATTTTGCACTCTTCTACTTCAATTTTTGTCTATCATTTTGGAAAATTAAAATATAAATATTTCGTAGGTTTCTTGGATACGGTCTAGAGATCTAACAATTCTCACAATAGGTAAGCTGATTTATTTTAAAAGGACGGGAAAAGGAGTTGAGTTTTTTGCCACAAACTCAGATTTTTTAATTACTGTATCTCTGCAACCTTTCTTGTAGACCTTTGATATTTCAAACTAAGAATTCTGACAGATCAAATATTATAAGTTTGAAAGATAAAAGGTTGCAGCGTCTGGTTGCACAAATAAAGTGATTAGAAAATTGGAGGTTGTGTCAAAAACTCAACTCATTTAGAAATTTGAATTTTAATCTAAGAGAAATGCATGAATTTGTATTTAAAAATTCTTGGGTAGGAAAATGTTATCAAGAATAAATGTAGTGCTTGCTAAAGTTTACTCTGATATATGTTTAAAGGTTATAGATTATAGAAGCCTAGTTTCTATCGATGAAGGTAATCGAATTAAAAAACATTTATCAATTATCAACCTTTTTTCTTTTCGTTTAAGTGTCGTATACCATACAGTTAAGGTTAAAGAAGTACAGAAATGCCGTGACACGCCAAGGTGTACCTCGCGCGCACCCTTGTGAATCTGACATGCCAGTGGATAAATGTTTGGTAACTTGAATTTACGTCCCTTGGTGTTAGTGTGTATGCATGAAATGCCAAAACGGCTGAACCGATCGGGCCAACATTTTTTGTGGGTACCCTCATATGACCCTGCAGGGAAGGTTTATGAAAAATGTTGGCCGGCAAAAGATTTCGGCATTACTATCTTTGAAAATGCAACAATTTAAAAAGAAAAGATGATTCCAGAGTACAAAATAAAAATGCGATTTACAAGAAAATAATTAAAAGCTAAAATTTTTAATAGAAAGGTGGCGAGAAATGTACTGAAAACTTGGTATTAAAGATTCCAGGATTTTAGAAAATTTTTAAAATGTTTCCATCTCGGTAAAATCTTGCCAATTTCATAGAAATATAATTTCAAATAATATTTCAAATTTTAAAATATTCTGTCCACATATTGAGAATAACTTTACACATAAATTGGAAAAACACTATTGGAATGTTTGTTTGTTTTTTTGAGGGGGAGGGGAAGGTAAAATTGTTCCATGTCGAATATTAAGAGGCACATTTTTTGGTAACATTTGGTCTACATAAAATTATTCTTTAAGAAAATTTCTCCATGATAACAATACTCCTTGATAACATTACTCCTTGATGTAAATTACTCCTTAGTAACATTAATTCTTGATAATATCAGTCCTTGATAATATCACTCCTTGATAACATTCTTCCTTGATAACATTCTTCCTTGATAACATTCTTCCTTGATTACATTAATCCTTGATAACATTACGTCTTGAAAGCATTACTCATTGATAGCATTACTCCTTGATAGCATTACTCCTTGATATCATTCATTCTTGATAACATTACTCCTTGATTATTATACCTCTCTGTAATATTTTATTTTAAAAAAAATTATATGTAGATTGTAGATAGATAGATATTTGAATAGTTTTGGCCGGAAAGGTTTAAAATAAAAAATGGCAGTATACTTTGCTTCAAGCTGTTGGAAATGTTCGGATACTGATATTATTTGGATAGATTGATTTCTGATAGAATTTTATCCTTCCTGTATATGCTTTCTATAGTTTCTACTCAATATTCAGGAAGGGAGGGGAGGGGGGTGAGGTAAACAAACTCTGTAGGGGGTTGACAGGGTACACGGCCATAGGGGAGGGGTTATGCAGGAACATGGGCCAACGGGCGTATAGAAAAATGTGTTTGAATAAAATAATTTATTGAAAAAAATACGGAAAAAGAAAAAGGACCCTCCCGCGGGGTGGGGCAAATCAGAAAGATTAAATAGATATTAAAGGGAGTGTTCGCGGAAATGAAAAGGGGAAATATGGATTCGATCGACATTTTTAATCAATTAATCGTTTTCCTCAACTTTTGACTCGAGCGCGTCTGATCGTTAATGCCGCGCATCAATTATATTTTGTAAAATTTGATTTCTCTCCTTTTAGCACTAAGCGTTTTCAATCATTTCCTCTTTCTAGATGCTTCAAATAGTAGTAAAATTTGTAATAATCGTATCCAAATTTGATGCTGTTTCAAACAAGACCATCTTCATTTTTTCCCGAAAAATCCCTTTTTAAAGGAGTACTTTAAATTCTTTTAGAGGAAGTTTGGTAGGGGGGGTGGGGGGTCAGCATATTTTATTGACAATTTTTGATTGAGGTTAGTTTCTTGTTTATTTATATACTTATATACTTATAATAAATGGTCTCCTATTTATTATATTTGTTGATGCATGAGAACCAAACAGTCGACATAATCAACATTTATAAAACAAATCTTAAAGGGACTGTAAGTTAATTGCAAGTGAACCTCCATGTAAAGATTGCAATACCTGATTTACAACGGTAACCTGAAGCGCTTTGTATGAATTAGATTTCAATGTTTTTTTTTGTTTTTGATTTTTTAAACTGCTCCTTCGCAAAAGTGTCTTGTGCATTTCTTGCTTATAAGAAACAATGGAGAAATTATCACAACTAAACACTTTCTGGGTCAGAAAAATGACGATATCTTCCACATTTTTAAATCAGATTAAGGTAACGAAATAAATCTAGAATTGCCATGGAGGACGTGGAGGGTCAGAGTAAATTACGCTAAAAGTCCCATTAAGAATTATAACCTGGAAGCAAATATTGTTTAGAAGAATTATATGATTTGCAATCATAAACAGTAATTATGCTTAGT
The DNA here is from genome assembly GCF_000591075.1 of Eurytemora carolleeae. Taxonomy (NCBI): domain Eukaryota; kingdom Metazoa; phylum Arthropoda; class Copepoda; order Calanoida; family Temoridae; genus Eurytemora; species Eurytemora carolleeae. The sequence goes on along the minus strand of NW_019396987.1, from coordinate 140,710 downwards.
AAACCAGGGGAATGATCTTACATAAGTATAATTAAAGTTGGGATACATTAAAAAGATTAAAGGGACTGTGATCGTGATTTTAAGTTGAGATAACATTGTGATTCTATCTGATAATAAGTAATTTCCAATTGTTATTTATATCTATGAAAGTGACTTGCCGGATTTATGAGCAGAATTTAACGAAAAGAAAAATTACGATAATTTTCTCATTTTTGGTAGATAAAGTTGAAAGGGCACAATTGTGAATCGCGAGGTGTGCAATTATTTCAATTTTGACAAAACGTTCAACTGGCTTTTTTATTCTTTTTATTTTAGGTTTACAATTTGTGTACTGTAAAAAACCGGGTTGTATGGAATGTGTTTTTGTAATTTACATTCAAACATAAATATAATATTTATGTCTGTTTAAACGTAAAATTTGTAGTTTTTCTGAGAGAAGAGAAGTCCCATAGCTTGAGTTTATTGTAAAAATACTAGAAATACACTTCACGTCTGTAGTGCAGAAAATGTTTATTTAAGTTGCCACTCATACATTCTCTTCATGGTCCGTTTTTTAACATTTAAATTTTTGACTTTGAAGTTAAACAAATTAACTGGGTCATTCTGTAAAAATTTTATTTTTGTTTTGCCCAAAGTAATTACGTCAATTTGTCACAAAATCTGATTTTCTAATCCCTATATTTTTGCAACCCAATGTCGTAGACCTTTAATATTTCAAACTAAAAATTCTTTTTGATCAAATAATCTAAATTTAAAATATCAAAGGTTGCAAAATTATAGGGATAAAAAATTTTGAGTTTGTGGCAAAGACTCAACTTCCTTTCCATGAAAACGACCAAATAATCTTGCAAAAGAGAATTTTTCAGTTAGCCTAGATCGGCTTTTTATTGGCTTTATATTTATCTTGATGGTTTTAATATGTAATACTACTAGCCGCCAAGGTTTGAAAAAGATTTTCGAAAATAAATCCCTTTAAAAATTCAGCCATTTTTTATAACCGTTTGGCAAGCTATAACGAACAATTATATGATATATATTAAAATATATAGATAATTTGAAAAACCCTGACCGAAATTCATTTAAAAAAAAGTGATTTTGTGGTTTAAATCTTTCTTCAACCCTACATGTAATTTTCATTTAATGTTCATGTAATGTTCATGTATTACAAATACAAGGGGTTTCTAAAAACAGTTTGTGTTTGGCTCATTTGATCGGACATTTTTCAACAAAATTTTGATGTAAAAAGAAAGAAAATTGGTTTAGAATAAGGCTCTTGCATCCACTAATGTAATGTTTTTAAGACACCCTGTAAATCAAATCTACTTATGTCTAACAAATCTCTTTATTTTCAGGAATGATTCGGTACACCAGGGACAACAGGTTCACAGCTATACATGCAGAGGGAAATAATTTCTGGGGACTAAAGGTAATTTGTAACTGAACTTTGCAGCAAACTGTTTAAAGAAATTGAGTTTTTGCCACAAACTCCGATTCTAATCCCTATATCTTTGCAACCCAATGTCGTAGACATTAAATATTTAAAACTTTGTATTCTGTTAGATCAAATATATTTGATCTATAGTCTAAGTTTAAAATATCGAAGATATGCATCTACAGGTTGCATAGATATAGGGATTAGAAAATGTTAGTTTGTGGTAAGGGCTCAATTCCTTTTTCAGCTAGCATTATATCTATGTAACCTGATAAGTAAAGTCACTTAATAATCCCTTTTTGCTGTATCCAGTGTCCATGATAGTAATATACCCTGTTTTTAAAAATCCATAAACAATTAAGAAGGGTTTCTGAACAATCCCCGTTATGATGAGTCCATGAAAAGAATATATGCTGTATTTTTAAATCCATGAATTAAGTTACCACTTCACAACTCCTGTTTTGCAGAGTCCATGGATAGATTATATCCATAACTTACAACCCTTTATATTTGTTTTCCATAGCCCTAGAAGAGAATATATCCTGTATTTCTAAATCCATGGATGAAGTAGAGTCGCTGTATAAAGTGTCCCCTTTGGGAGAATATATCCTGTATTTCTAAATCCATGGATGAAGTAGAGTCGCTGTATGATTCCTGTATAAAGTGTCCCCTTTGGGAGAATATATCCTGTATTTCTAAATCCATGGATGAAGTAGAGTCGCTGTATAATTCCTGTATAAAGTGTCCCCTTTAAGTGCCTCGTATTAAACTAACTTTTCTCATAAAAAGTTTAAATATTCAATGAAACACAATCAATGATTTTTTCCAGGAAATATATTTACACTTCCTTCCTTCCCTGACTGATAATGCAGGTTCTGATTTGACAAATGAAGACTAATATTTCAATGGAAAAATGTCAGAATAAAAGAAAATAAAAATGTGATTTTTGCAACAAAAATTCAAATTGTTGTTCAAAACAACAAATACTTCTAGTCATTACTTTATTTTTTTTTAACACAAATAATATTCTTAAATACTCATACAGAATGCGGTGGGTGAATCAACAACATAAATATCAATTCATCACTTTAAAGGGACTGTTACCGTAATTTCAACCTAAACTAAAGAGTTAAAGAGCATGCCCGATTTACAACGATGTCCTTAAAACCGGCGCTACGTCTTTTGTCCTACACATCATTTTTCCTGGAGATCATTTGTCCAACGGGCCGGGAATACTGCATTTGTCCTACACATCATTTGTCCTACACACCATTTGTCCTACACACCATTTGTCCTACCCATCATTTGTCTACACATCATCTATCCTACACATCATTTGTCCTACACATCATTTGTCTACACATCATTTGTCCTACACATCATTTGTCCTACACACCATTTGTCCTACACATCATTTGTCCTACACATCATTTGTCCTACACATCATTTGTCCTACACATCATTTGTCTTACACATCATTTGTCTTATCCTCATTTGTCCTACACATAATATGTCCGACATAGACGAATATAAATTTATTGGTACGCTAAAATATTCAATGAATCCCGCCAATCTGAAAACTTATTAATTACAGGTTCATGTTTGATTAAGCTCTTTACAAAGGAATACCATTTAGTTTTAGAATCAACGGAAATTATAACCCCCCTTGGAGTTAATGATAAACCCTTGAGTTTCCATTGGTTTCTAATATAAATTATACATTGTAGCAAAATGATTCTGAATTATCTATTATTGGAAAAAATCCAAAAATAAACTCATATACTTCCAGGAAATGTGTCACAGAAAACGTCATGTTTAATATTAATAAGAAATAAGACGGAAAACAAAAATTCCCCATTCTTTTAGTTCCAGGACATGAAACAGATAATTCAATGTACTTCCAAGAAATGATTATTATGAATAATGTTTTGTATTTATCCAGTGATATCATTGAAAACGTCATGAAAAAGAGCATACAATACTAACAATGGATATTAGTGTATTCAAGGGTGGTTAAAGGAGGGGGCAAAGGATATAATGCCCATTGCCCCATCTTAGACTGTTAAGACTGCCCAATGTTTCATTAAAACTAAAAATGATCAACTTCCCACAAGTGTTCTAAGGGTATCTTTTCAAAACGTTCAAAGCTTTTGTTTTTGTGCTTATTACGCATGAGAACGCTCTTTTTTTCAAATCTTGATTCTAAGAACTTTGAAATTAATATTTTGTTCGGATTTTCCTTTTTCATTACTTTTTGAAAGGAATATAATTTAATTTATTTAATTTGAAAGAACATTTGAATTTACTGTGTTTATTTTAAATTGGTCAATTTTTTAAATATCTTTTTAAAAAATCCGTGTTCAATATTAATAATGTAAAAGTAAATTGTTAAAAGTTGGTCCTAAGTTGTTCTTCTTGTAACAAAGAAAATTGAAAAATGTTACAAACTAATATTTAAGGAACACGTTCTCTACTTAGACATAGTTTAAAAACATGCTCTGCTTATTTTACTTATTTTTAGTTTCCCCGCTTATTAGCGTGCAAAAATTGGAAGATTCGGTTTCTTAAATTACGAAATATATTTTTAAATTATGTTTTCAATAAAAATTAAAAAAAATAAATAAAATTGCATCAAAACATTTTTTAAGTTCAATGTCTTCTTTATATAATATAACTTGCAATAGGTAGATTTCTGACTTATCAATAACAAATTTTAGAAATGTTTATTTCGAACACTGGCAAAATATTTAAAACTCAATTTCTTTGTGTGAAATTTCAGTGCCGTGTGAAATAAGTGAGAATTTATATATATATTGACAATTGAGTTTTAGAGTATTCAGGGGGTATTTTTAGTGTTATGAATTTAGTAATACAAACAGAACATTTTGTGTTAATAATAAAACATTAAAAAAGTAGTAAGACTTGTGGATTTCTTGCTACTGAAAAAAATAAGGAATTAGTGAGAACACTTTACACTTTATCTTCCACACTTTTAGCCTGATTAAGGTTTAAAGAATGCCGAAGTGAATCGGACATGCTCTCTTTAAACAGAGCACCACTTTTATAATCACAATTACGTAGTTCCTTTAAAAAACGGAAAACCTCGGAGTTTATAGTTAGTTTAGTATCGATCTAATTCAGAAAAACTGGATTATTATGTTTTATTTCTAAAAGGTGAACAGCGCTTTATTATAAATATTTAACGAAATTTTTAATTTAATTTTTAGATTTTGAGTCCCCGAGTAGAAGATTCTGGTTTATATGAGTGCCAGGTGTCCTATCATGATGATGTAGAGAAGAAGTTAAAACTACCCTTCACACTCACTGTTCTAGGTAGGGATACAGGGCACAGGTAGGGATACAGGGCACAGGCAGGGATACAGGGCACAGGTAGGGATACAGGGCACAGGTAGGGATACAGGGCACAGGTTTTTCTAAATAAACAGAAAATTCCGGAAATGAACGGAAGAAATGTCTAGCAAAAAGTTAATAATTTTTATAAATTTAAAGGGAGTAACCAGCTATGTAAGGTAGTTGAACTGAGTATGCAGTGTTGTGGAAAACTTCTTTCGGATTCATTTGAGACATACTAAACTTTTTAAAGATCTGTAAATCCTGAGTTTGAGCGCAAATTCGACGTTCTAAACTCCTACTTTGGGGGTGGATACGTTTTCAGAATTAGTTTTTTTTTAATCATTAAATAACGAAGACATACAATATAAAAAGTTCTTTAATAAACTACAGACGTCATGTATCGGAACAGGTTGAAAAAATAAAAATTAACTGTTATAATTAAAATAAATATAATATATTTATTTTAAAATTATTTTTAGTCATGAAAATGGTTCCTCATTTTCCATGTGGTTTTCTGCAGATTTTCTAGAATTATTATTGAAAAGACGACATTTGAAGAATTTAAAGAAATCTGCGAATAAATTCAAAGAAAATTAGAAATTCAATATAATGATAGCATTGATTTATTGACAAATTTCTTTTGAGAAATATGTTCCCAACCATCTATATAGATTACTGTGTGATTTTTACTTTATTTTTCTTCGTCGTTATATAGTAATTTTAAAAAAACCGATTCTGAAAACTTATCCACCCCCAAAGAAGGAGTTTTGAACGTCGAATTTGCGCTCAAGCACAGGATTTACAGATCTTTAAAAAGTTTAATATGTCTCAAATGAATCCGAAAGAAGTTTTCCACAACACTGCATACTCAGTTCAACTACCTTTCATTGCCAGTCACTCCCTTTAGGCAAAAAATCCTTTTAATTACAATTTTCTAAAAGTCAAGACATTCTAAGTTTATAGTGTAAAATTAAGGGTGCTTGGGAAAACAAGGCTAGAATTTTGATTAAACGGAATAAAAAAAGTACTGATGTGCACTGGCCTAGATTTATTTCTTTATTTAATACTTACAGCTGAAGATATGTGTTCCTACCGCGGGGACAATTTGCTAAAAGGAAAAGGGTGAAAAAGAGAAAAAGTGTCAAATATCATTTATTGATTGTTTTCAAGGAAACTAGATTTCTGTTTACACAGCTCACTCAAATAAATCCTTTAATGTTATGAAAAAAAGAAAATCATTCCTAGAAAATTAAGTTTGAAAAAAGGAAAAATGTATGTTTTAGAAAAAAATATTCACTTCTTTATCAAAGGTTACAGAATATTTTGAATGTTGAATAATAATGTAGTCACAGCTGCCAGCCTCTGGGCTGTCATAATCTTTCTGCACATAGTTCTTTGTTATGGACAACATTTCTTAAAAATAGGAATTGAGCCCCACAAAGTCAAATTTTCTAATCCCTATAGATCTTTGAAACCTGATGGTGTAAATCTTTGATATTTCAAACCTAGATTATTTGATTTAACAGAGTTCGTAGTTTTTAATATATCTAGTCTATATATAAAGTCTATATATAAGATATAGGGATTAAAAAACGGAGTTTGAAGCAAAGATTCAACATCTTTCAATTTGCCATATTAGAGACCAAGTTCAATTATAAAGAATATCAATAGACGACAAGTAAAATTTGCATTGGAGAGAGACCCAATTGACCATGTCTAAGAATGATGACAACGGTCCCCAAGAGACTGGCAGCAGTGATTACGAAGAGAAAAGAGAAATTATTTATAATTTTCAAAAAAGTTAAAAAGGATACCGTTAGGAATCGAACATGCCATTCATGAAATCTAGCAAAGAATGTTCAGAAAATCAGGATTATTTTTCCTTCTCAATTTACTTTCTGCAAAGAATTAATTAGAAGATCAGAAATATGAGAAGAAGCAAGTGGAAATATTATATAATTTGCAAGAGCACTTTTTATATTTAATATGAACATGAAGTGAGTACTAGAACACAGCAGAATTATATTTAATATGAACATGAAGTGAGTACTAGAACACAGCAGAATTATATTTTTTTCTCATAAAATGTTGCAGCTTCATGGAATAAGCACTTTGTAACTGAAGTATGTCTAAAATTGTGCCTAAAACCTTTTAGAAAAAAATATAAAAACATCCGTTGCAACAAATTCAAATTACGAAATACTGCAATACATAATTTAAATGAAAGAAAAAACGTAGACGACGTTCCTACAAAGATTTTCTGGTTCCCAATATACATTTACACTGGATTAAGATTTTCAGCACTTTTTGTTGTTAATAAAGGTTGATGTATTAATTTTTTTAATTTTCGAAAGGGTCTTGTAAGTCATTTATTTGTGATCCGATGCTTCCGTTTAGAGTAATACTTCAATGTTCAATGTGTACAGCCACGATCTATTCCGTGTTTTATACATAAACAAAAAAAAATTAAAAATTAAAAAGAATTGTTCCAACCACCAAGTATTTTCTTCTAAAAGAAAAATGTGAATGTAAGGTCTTATATAAATATGGAGTCCCTACACAGTGCAGAGTGATGTATTATGAAGTATGTTGATATTCTTGCATATCAATTTCCATTAAACATTAGAGATTAAGTGCAAATTGAATTAAGCTGCAGAAATCAGCGTCGCTTCGAGCAACTTCGGAATTTTGATTTTATCAATCCAGAGTTTACATAAATTCAGACTGCTTATAGAAAGTCTCATCAATTTTTAAGACAGGGTCGACTTTGAAGTGTCACAACGCCTTGTACTTTGATTTTAACGCTCAAACTCGTTTATGCTTTTCTATAGCCCTTTACATGTACAGTTAAGCAATACAAAACACTTGTTGTTAGCTTTGGTTTTTAAGAAGTAATTGGCAAAATTCTCATAAATTTTTGTTTGAGTGGGGGAGACCTTTAAATCAAAGTGACCTGCTCAAGAGACCTTGAAATACAGATCAAAACTGTTACCTCCATATTCGGAAATTAAATCTTAAACAAATTTATTGACCAATTATTCATGATCTGCAAACATGTAAAACCAATAAGTTTCTAGCAATTGTTTCTGAAAGAAGAATTTTTGTAACCGGACTCCACGAATTCATTGACTATGATGCCCATCAGCCGGTAAAATAAAGACAGACGAGTCCAGATGGCCCCGAACCAAGATATCTATCTAGAATCTAGAGCACGGATACTTGGGAACCAAGATATGTATATCTAGAATCTAGAGCACGGATACTGCGGATCCAAGATATCTATAATTATAATCTAGAGCACGGATACTAGGGAACCAAGATATCTATATTTAGAATCAAGAGCACGGATACTAGGGAACCAAGATATCTATATTTAGAATCTAGAGCACGGATGGAACCAAGATATCTAAAATTAGAATCTAGAGCTCGGATACTAGGGAACCAAGATATCTATATTTAGAATCTAGAGCACGAATACTAGGGATCCAAGATATCCATATTTAGAATCTAGAGCACGGATACTAGGGAACCAAGATATTCATATTTAGAATCTAGAGCACGGATACTAGGGAACCAAGATATCTATATTTAGAATCTAGAGCACGGATACTAGGGAACCAAGATATCTATATTTAGAATCTAGAGCACGGATACTAGGGATCCAAGATATCCATATTTCGAATCTAGAGCTCGGATACTAGGGAACCAAGATATCCATATTTAGAATCTAGAGCACGGATACTAGGAAACCAAGATATCTATATTTAGAATCAAGAGCACGGATAATAGGGAACCAAGATATCTATATTTAGAATCTAGAGCATGGATACTTGGGAACCAAGATATATATATCTAGAATCTAGAGTACGGATACTAGGGAACCAAGACATCTATATTTAAAATCTAAAGCACGTATAATAGGGAACCAAGATATCTATATTTAGAATCTAGAGCACGGATACTATGAAACCAAGATATCTATATTTAGAATCTAGAGCACGGATACTAGGGAACCAAGATATCTATATTTAGAATCTAGAGCACGGATACTTGGGAACCAAGATATCTATATGCGGGAAGGAAGTGCTGTAGAACTTGAATGTGGAATTGAGAATATACCTGCTCCTCCAGCCTATATATACTGGTATAAGGTAGGAACACAACTTATATATATTTAAAGTTTCTATTTACAGGGTTAGACTGAGAAAGACTTTAATGAATTGAAAGGAACTGATTATCTTTCCCCATATCTTTCAAACCCAATGTCGTAGACCTTGATATTTCAAACTGTGAATTCAGTTTTAAATTATACAGGTTTACAGCCTCAGGTTGCAAAAATATTGGGTTTAGAAAATTTAAGTTTGTGGCAAAGACTCAATTCCTTGGGTCTTTCTGGATAACCCTTTACAAATTTGTTTTCAAAACTATAGATCTCTACCACATCTCTTATGTACAAAATTATACGTCTCTACCACATCTCTTATGTACAAAATTATACATCTCTTCCCCAGCTTATGTACAAAATTATACATCTCTACCACATCTCTTATGTACAAAATTATACATCTCTTTCCCAGCTTATGTACAAAACTAAACATCTCTACCACATCTCTTATGTACAAAATTATACATCTCTACCACATCTCTTATCTACAAAATTATATATTTCTTCCCCATCTCTTATGTACAAAGTTATACATCCCTTCCCCAGCTTATGTACAAAATTATACATATCTACCACATCTCTTATGTACAAAATTATGCATCTCTACCACATCTCTTATGTAAAAAACTATACATCTCTACCCAATCTCTTATGTACAAAACTAAATATCTCTACAACATCTCTTATGTACAAAATCATACGTCTCTACCACATCTCTTATGTACAAAGTTATACATCCCTTCCCCAGCTTATGTACAAAATTATACATCTCTACCACATCTCTTATGTACAAAATTATGCATCTCTACCACATCTCTAATGTAAAAAAATATACATCTCTTCCCAATCTCTTATGTACAAAACTAAATATCTCTGCAACAGCTCTTATGTACAAAATTATACGTCTCTACCACATCTCTTATGTACAAAATTATACATCTCTTTCCCATCTCTTATGTACACAATTATATTTCTCTACCCCATCTCTTATGTACAAAATTATACATCCCTTCCCCAGCTTATGTACAAAACTATACATCTCTACCCCATCTCTTATGTACAAAACTATACATCTCTACCACATCTCTTATGTACAAAACTATACATCTCTACCACATCTCTTATGTACAAAATTATATTTCTCTTACCCATCTCTTATGTACAAAATTATATTTCTCTAATACGATCTTATGTACTAAATGATACATTTTTGCCACCTAGCTTATGTATAAAGTAATACAAATACAAGTATAACATATCCCACATATATGCCTATGTAAAAACAATACAAATCATTCATATTTCATATATAACATAAAAAGTAATACAACTACCACATAGCATGTAATGCTATTTCATATTTCTTTTGTATTTCTAAAAATATTCAGTTAAATGTTTGAAAAAAATCATCAAAGGAATAATAATTTCTGCATACATATTCAATATGAATTTGAATGGAACATGTTTATAAACTTTTAAATTTTCTTCTGCCCCCCCCCCNTATATATAATCTCTCTATTCTAGGAGAACTCTGTAATCAGCTACTCTACTCCTCTATGTAGTGTGTAATCTATATATATAATCTCTATTCTAGAAGTACTCTGTAATAAGCTACTCTACTCCTCTATGTAGTGTGTAATCTATAAATAATCTCTATTTAAGGAGAACTCTGTAATCAGCTACTCTACTCCTCTATGTAGTGTGTATTCTATATATATAATCTCTCTATTCTAGGAGAACTCTGTAATCAGCTACTCTGCGACCCAGGGTATAGTTCTAAGCTTACAAAACTCCAACAATACACTCATCTCAAAACTAACCATAAAGGTAACAATTATATCCTTATTTACACTTCACAGACACTATACTAACTAAAGTCATGCCAGGGGAGTTTAAAATACTGGAATAAAATTCGAATTTTGAAGAAAAAAATTTTTAAGTTTTTTAAAAGCCGGATTTGTTACCCCCAAGGTATCCATGGGTGTTCTAAAAATCATCCAATTTGGTTCAGTTGTTTGGCCAACAATATCCAACATATACATAGATATACATATATATACTAGTATTTTCAACTTTTTCAGTTTAAATATACATTTTAGATGTTTAAATACTATATATATATATTAGCAAAGAGCTTTTTTTTATATAGATAGACAGCGCTTTTACTAAACAGACTAGAAACTAATCAAAAATAGACAAAATATAGATGACCAACGAGTAAGCAGACACCTGAAAAACTGATTAATGATTATGCTGCATGATAACTAGTGTCCAGGTTAAAAGTCAGGAGGTCTGAACATTGGAACCTATTATATTGTCACGCGCTAAATGAACATTTTCCATATTTGATAATTCATAACTTTTTGTTGTGCTATGTATTTTGAATATTTAAGTAAAGGTCGATTTTGACGGATTTTGTGTGAGAGATTAAGTTTTTCGTCTGTGCTTTTACACTATTTTGCTGCACTTTTTAGCAAAGAGTTGTGTTCGCTCCAAAACAGTGACAGAAACTGTATAAATTATTTACCCTGGTGCAAAGTCCAACTTATATAAGACGTCTACAGGGTGAATAAAAAAGTCGGTTTAGTGTCGTCTCCTTCAAAACAATTTTTTGCATGAAATTCTCATATATTACTTTATTATTTGATAAAGAATTTTTTAAATTTGTTTGTAACACAAATGGTCCAAAAAAACATCAAAAACTTTTTTTAACAAAATTAAAAGAATAAACTAATATTTTGGATTTTCAAATAAAACTTTTGCGCCTCTCGGTTCTCACATGTTTCATTAATTCCATATACAGGGAATTAATTCCATATACATGGGAATTCAGTGACGAATTCGATATCGTCTTTGTTATGAATTAACATTGTAATACCTAATTTCAAAAGCCATAATATTATTATGTCTGCTAGAGTTTATTTTATGAAAAGGGTAAAAGACTTTAAATATGTGTCTATAACGTCTCCGCAAGATGAACAGTGAAGACGGACAAGTTTACTCTGTTTGTATACTGCAATTTTCTTGTTTCACTAAGTACAACCGTATGCAGTCAAAACATAAACAAACAAAATGTGAACATAGCAGACGAAACTCTTACAGATTACAGCTTTCTCAGTAGGTATCACTTTACTAAATCAAAGAATTATTTAAAACGACGATATCGAATTCGTCACTGAATTCCCATGTTTATTGGGACACCCTGTATGATACTAAATAATACAATGAAAATGAACACTGTAGTTGTTCCATGTAAATATATTTGCTTTATAACAACATCAAAACCACATAACATTATTGTAATGTCGTCTTCCTAATTACACAGATTTATTGGTCTCGCTGTAGATTGCAGGAGAAAAAAAAATGTAAAATTTAGGTAGATTTAAACTGTAGTGTACTGTATAGGGTATATTTACATATTTTAAACAGGGGTATAACAGGCTTGAGGCTTCTAATTCAAATTCAAATTTAATATTCATAAAGTGACGGTTCACAATGATTTCCCCTGGGATCAACTTTCAAACTATATTATTTAATAGAATACAATTCAGGTTGAACACGGTAATTAGTGGATCTTTTTAATCTGAAGTCGGAACTGTTAATCCTTTCAGACGGATTAAGTATAAAATCCTTTGAATATATCTTGAAAAGTTTACAATCAGAGGCCACAACAAATCTGCAATCGCAAAAATCAAGTCTAACGTTCAGATTAAAAGTTTGTACTGTAGATATCAAGAGTTAAGGTGTTGTATTCAAAAGGTCCGATATCACTGATCAAAAAGGGCTTTTTTTGTTCCCTCATAATTTTGATAAAATGTTTTAATTTCATAAACTTTATTAAGGATCAGGTTAAAAAAAAAAACAAAAAAGAAATAGAGACTTTCTGGGTTTTAGCTTTCAGCCTAATTTCGAAAAATGAATCAATGAAATTTAAAAGTAAATATTATACGAAACCTATCTTGAAATATTTTATTTTCAATTTTAGAAATTGAATCCGAAATATTCAATATCAATTCATCTTTCGCTACAGTATTTTGGCATTGAATATCCGGAGTGGAATTTCCACATCTAACAATAAATAGTCTGATGTAAATAAATGTCTCGAATGAATCAATCTATTTGGAAAATATTTGCTATAATTCTCATTATTTTGTTCAGTTAATGTAAATTGCTGAGTCTAGTCTCTCTCTCTCTCTTTCTCTGTCTATATTCATCATTTATATTTGTCTACAGAAAAATTACATTAAACAATATAAAAGTTTACAATTTAATACTAATACGCTTTTCTCTGGATATCGCATTTTATGATTGACAGGGTTTGCCAAAAAAAACAGGTGCAATACAAGACTTTTAGCATGAGTATAGTTTAGTTATTCAGATGTGGTTTTCAGAAATGGAGTTTCTTGGTCCCAATCAGTGTCTTTCGTCTTCTAAAACTGTGGCATATGATGACAGCACTGCCAGGCTTGATATATTTTTGTACATTGCTTTGAAACTAACACTGGGTTTGCTTGCGTCATAGTTGTTTTGTACAGGGTGGATATATTTATCATATTGTTGTCTATATATATATATATATATATATATAGATAAATAATATATGTATGTTTTTTTGGTTTGTTTGTTTGTATACAAAGTTAAATGACATACAATGATCATTTTAACATTTTGAAAATCCACCAGAAAAAACTATAAAATGCGTAAAATTTTCTGATGTTCGAAGAACGTAATGGCGACATCGAAAGCTAAAGTATTTTGATAAAAGAATAATTTAGTTTTGTATATTTTCTCAGAGAAAAATAAAAGTTTTCCTTTTTGTTCATAGTTGGCCAAGATTTTCACTAATTATGCACATTCATGCTAATTAAAAACATGTGTCCCTTTTAACGGTTTAACCCTAAACAGGCTGGGGGGGGAGTTTGGCGCCCCCCTCCTGTAGTTTTTTTTTGTCTCATTTTTGACACTATCACCGTGAAATGTTGTGACTTTTAATGAATAGTAATTTAAAGGATTTTGTGTTAAAAAAATATTTTTTTAATTTATAGGGTAGGTTACAGAACGAAAAAAAGTCCGGTCTGTGAGAAAAAAAAATCTTTTTTTTTTACCATTTTTTGGACATTTTTTTTCCATTTATTGGACATTTTTTTTCCACCCACCCTAGCACCCAAACTATTAAAGTTATCGGTCTATTTTTTTTCTTCGAGCTGGCCATAAAAAATTGGGCTATTAATTTCAACCTATTCTCTAAGGCCTTTTTCTGGGGTGGCGCCAAACGCCCCCCCCCCACCCCCGGCTATACATATATTCAGACCGCCCAGCCTTTTTATGGTTAAATATGGGGAAACATTTGTCTAAAATATAGAAACATTTGTTTATCTAATAATTCATAGTCTTTGATTCTATTTTTTATCAACACATATAAAATGAACATTTTTCTTTATATTTTGATCGAATCCAATGTTTTAAGAATTAATTTGAAAAGGAAGTTTAGAAGGAGGAAGAAAGAAGTAACAAAAGAATAGAAAAAATTGCTGATAAAATAAAAAAAGGAAAAAAATGCAGAGTTAAACGGAAGGTGTAATAAAATAAACTGAAGGTATGAGGAAAGTAAACTAAACGCAAAGTTTAAAACCTGATAAAAATGTATTTCAAATATATTTATTTCTATACAAAAATGTTCAAAAAGTTTATAAAAATTATTTTTTTTCATTATATGCAATTAAAAACTCTGATACTTCTGATACTCTGATATTTCAAACTATGAATTTTGTTAGATCAAATAATCTTGGTTTGAAATATTCAAATTTTACACCATCAAGTTGCATAGATATAGGAGTTTAAAAATTTGAGTTTTTGACAAACATTCATTTCTTTTGCATCATTTAGTTGATCCTTTAGAAATAATCAAATTTATAGAAAACAGATTTAATAATATTGCAATGTATAACACTCGGTTGGTAACAGCTTGGATATAGATGAGAAAACAAAGATTTGGGAAATAAAGGTTTTAATAGAGGGTATATTCATCCATACTGTATGCAGGATATATTCATCCATACTGTATACAGGGTAAATTCATCCATACTGTATACAGGTATATTTATTCATACTATATACAGGGTATATTTATTCATACTGTATACACTGTTTAATTCATTCATACTTTATATACTGTATATTCATCCATACTGTATACAGGATATATTCATCCATACTGTATACAGGGTATATTCATCCATACTGTATACAGGGTAAATTCATCCATACTGTATACAGTGTATATTCATCCATACTTTATACAGGATATATCCATCCATACTATATACAGGATATATTCATACATACTGTATACAGAGGTTATATTCATCCATACTGTATACAGGGTATATTCATCCATACTGTATACAGGGTATATTCATCCATACTGTATACAGGATATATTCATCTTGACTGTATACAGGGTATATTCATCCATACTGTATAGAGGGTATATTCATCCATACTGTATAGAAGGTATATTCATCAATATTGTATACAGGGTATATTCATCCATACTGTATATAGGATATATTCATCCATACTGTATACAGGTTATATTCATCCATCCTGTATAGAGGGTATATTCATCCATACTGTATAGAAGGTATATTCATCCATATTGTATACAGGGTATATTCATCCATACTGTATACAGGGTATATTCATCCATACTGTATACAGGGTATATTCATCCATACTTATACAGGGTATATTTATTCATACTATATACAGGGTATATTTATTCATACTGTATACACTGTTTAATTCATTCATACTTTATATACTGTATAATTCATCCATACTGTATACAGGGTATTTTCATCCATACTGTATACACTGTATAATTCATCCATACTGTATACAGAGTTATCATCTATACTGTATACACTGTATAATTCATCCATTTTGTATACAGAGTTATCATCCATACTGTATACAGGGTATATTATCCATACTGTATACACTGTATAATTCATCTATACTGTATACAGGGTATGTTATCCATACTGTATACACTGTATAATTCATCTATACAGTATACAGGGTATATTATGCATACTGTTTACAGTATCTAAGAAAGCTCCTGTAATATGTCTCTGGCATTGTCCTGAAGAATGCAGAGATTAAAAGATATCTATTTACAAGAACTCTGACAAGAAATCTGACAAGACCATAAAATCTTGATTTTAAAAAGAAACGGACATTTTTTCACATACAGGCTGTGGAATTAAAAAGATAAATTATAATCAACTTACAAAAAACTTATAAAAAATTATAAGATTTAACATGTGCAGACTTACGTTTTAATATAATGTAACAGGTGGGGGCTCAATAGCTCGGATTGGAAGTAGTCCGGCCTATAAACAGGACACATATTAGCTCTTTTTTATATAGCAATAGGTCGGACAGAAAGTGGGGTGGATGAACGTGGAGAAATATTTGCCGTTAGAAAATGCCAACCCAGAAAACATGCTTTGAACACATGTTTGAACGCGTTGAAACCGAAGCCATCAAGGTCCTGGTTTAAATTCAAGCCAATAGGCATGAACCACAGCTTAAAAGGAGAATATAGGATCAGCCGGGGGTAAAACCGAAATAAGTCAATATTCACGATCGAAGAGTCTGAAGGCGGAAGATTAACACGTCGTACGAGGCAAATCAAAGTTGGAGAATATTTCAGAGAGATCCGGCTTTCCATGATTCATTAGTATCATTTTATTTGTTCATTTTTCACTTGTAAATCCTTTTAATTCTATACTCATGTAGATTTACTCACATTAGTTTTAAGGCTTTATATTTCCTTTATTTCATACCACCTTTTTATGATAAATCCATCATTTATATCCTTACAGAACCAACTTTAATTAAGGAATCAAGCATTGATCCTTTATCTTAAAGTTCCTAGATTGTATATCGAGATCAAGCGTTCTAAAATAACAATATCAACACAAAAATTCCAATATAAAAATTGAAATATTTCAATATCCTGAAACAAATTGATATTAATTAATGATATTAAATTTATATCGGGGAACTTTTCTGATAGTCTCCCGCGGTGTGAGCTAGGACATTTTTTTAGTTTTAAATATCAAAGGCATCAGGCTGCAAAGATATATGATAAGACAATATTTCTCCATTTTTGAAATAATATGTCGTATTTTGCGTGAATTTTTGGCATAAAACTGAATTTTACAACAAATAAGACATGTTTGTGAATTTAAAAAATATCTCAGAAAAACTCTGATGATGACTTAAGTTTGTAAAGGTCCGATATGTTTATCTGAAAACTACGTGATTCCTTTGTGTTTTCCATGTTGTTGGAAACTTTGCTAAGAAAAAGATAATTCCTGTGTAGACGAGGAATCCTGCGGGTACTGATAAGAATTAGTGTTGGTTCAAGATGCATCAACTTAATTTAAATTTAATTCATTTAGAAGTAAATTATGAACAGTGGGAAACTTTTCGGTTCTATTAATAAACTCAACAAGTTCTGTGATCACGTTAAACTATGTAAATAGTTCTGTGATCACGTTAAACTATGTAAATAATTCTGTAATCACGTTAAACTAAGTAAATTTCACGTCACATTTAAATTCTTAAATGTTTGAAATAATTAAGAGCTATTGAAAAGAACTAAAGAAAATGTAACCAAAGATAAATGAATTTTTCATAAAAAATAGTGGAGTGACGAGGCTATAAAGTTGCACCGTAGATATCGTATAGATTTGTCTAGTTTGCAGTGTTTTTAATTTCTTTTACAATCTTTGTAATCTGATCTCGTTACTTTGACAAATTCCTAAAAACCAAACTCCTGAAAGACAAACTCCGAGGTATCTATCTATCTATCTAATCTACCTATTTATCTATCTATTTATCTATCTATCTGTCTATCTATCTATCTATCTATCTATCTGTCTGTCTATCTATCTAACTATCTAATTTATATACAACATACATCTATGTATATTGTACATATACACGGTATATGTATATATAAAATAAACTCGAACTGTTTTCTAAAGAAAGGTCTATCAATAAAGAACTAAAACAATCCAATTGGATTTTACTATTTTAGAAAATAGAATAAAGGCGAATGTTTTGCAATAAACCGGACTATACACTATATACACTATATATACACTATATACACTATATATTTTATATACACTATATATACACTATATATACACTATATACACTATATATAGAAGTACAATTTGTAACCAGGGTGCGGAAACGTGTTGTATGTGTGTCTGTGCCAAAATGGTGTGTGTAAGTAATAACGAACCGAAGGCGTGTATTGTAGGTTTATAAAGTACATATGAATTTTGGTAGGAGAGTACATTTGATTATTGTTAATTGTTTAATTAAAAATAAGTTTAATATTCATGTAATATATTATATGTATTTAAGTCAACACTATAAGCCAAATTGTCATGCAAAGAATATAATTTGATTAAAGTGTACAATAAACTACTCGTTATTCAAGCTAAATTATAATTACAATTATAATCATAACATTTTTCTGCAAATTCATTGACTGTATTCATGTTGTGTGCCTGTGCCAAAAGAGTGTGCGTGTGTTACAACGAACTTGTCTGCAAAGGGTGCTACTGGCTTTCTCATGCCAGACCAGCGCTATTTCCCTTCCCTTTATTCCTATTCCCTGTTTGTAACATGCAACTGTTGAGACCGGGAAAATTTTAAAGTGCCGTAAAACTACACAGGGGTCTCCCATTACATGGAGTTTAGAAGCAGATCAAGAAAAGAGAACTGGTTGAACCATGTCTGTGAGGTTCAACCATGGCTCACTGTTCTTTAAATCTGGGGCCAGGTTGCAAAGATTTGGAACGAGAAAATTAAAGTTTGGGCAAAGAAATTGAGTTATGCCACAAGCTTTTATTGTACAATCCCTATATCTTTAGAACCCGACGTGTTAGACCTTTGATATTCCAAACAATGAATTCTGTTAATCAACTAATCTAAGTTTGAAATATCATCAGGTTGCAACGACATAGGAATTGGAAATTTTGAGTTTCTTTAGGCCATAATAATATGAAAATGTTAGTTTGGCCTTTAATTAACTTATTTGAATTGAATTTATCTAAATTTATTATTTTCTAATTACAAGATGTCTTAGTTAGCACTGTGTACCGTCTATTAATATTCTGCTGAATTCAGTATTAACCATAAAACTGATCAAAGGATTACTTTTAAACTCAAATTATGATTTTAAATTTAGTTATATAGACATGAAAAACAGCAATGTGCAATGTACACAGACCAATTTGGCGTAATGAGTTGATTTGCACGCTTACAAAAATGCAAAAGTGAAGTCGATCCTATTCCAGGGTTTTATTAGTTCAGTCAATCCTGATCAAGTTTTAGATGAAAAGATTTTAAATTTTTTTGATAAATGGCATTTTCAACTTCATTAATCGTTCTTGAGTTTTGACATTTTACATGATTAATATCAAACCTTAGAACCAACAGTTAGAGACAGAGAGGGTCTCCTCTCACAAATAAAAACGAATTTTTCAAATCTTGACATTCGATATCACACTTTAAAAAGATTTAATTAGAATAAAAAACTATATTTCCAAATGTGGTCTCACCCGTACACCGTCTCACATAACAAAGTCAAGCTTAATCATAATCTTTAATCAAAAATTCTGATCTTATGAATCATATTTTCGACTACAGATATTTTCTAGTTTTAGTTGAATAAGAGCAATTAATTAGCAAAATGCAGAAAGATCTTTTCGAATGATTGTTTATATGTTGGATCGCTGTGTAAGGAGAACCAACAGTAGAAACTAATAAGTTCTCTGATACGAATATCAACTATTTGAAAAGTTGACATTTTATCACAAAAAAAAATATATAATTGGATGCAGACAACTTTATGGTATTTTCCTAAAAAATAAATCCATGAATATATAACACAAATACACACGAAACATGATCATTTCAACTAGAGCAAGTGACTTAATTTCCCAATTGTCAAATTTTCCAAGCCACAGACTGAAATGGGGGCCTAGGATGGGCTTGGGGGGGTCGAGCGCTGCGGCTAGAATAGACTAGTGAGCCGAGCGCTGCGGAAACGACTGACATGGTCCGCTTGGGAAATTCCACAGTTGGGAAGTTTCCACTTGGGAAAATACACTCGGGAAGTTGCCATGCTTTGGGAAAAGCCTTTGGGAAAGTACCTAACAACAAATAGACTATATAGCAAATATAAAGGGACAGTGCACTAAATAAGATTAATATCTGTTTAGTCGGCTTCCCCAGCGGACTCTGGTAACTACACGTGTGCACCGGCCAATGCACTTACAGACTCTGTATTCCTAAATGTTGTGAAAGGTAAGTGTTCATTTCCATTAAAGGGACTGTAGACGTAATTTCATGTGACCCTCCATATAAAGAGTGATGTCCACACTTTTAACTTTTTTTGCGAATTCATGGAAGTGAGACAATGTAGGAAATTGGCAGGATTTAATACGTTTGAAGAGAGAAAAACGACGTTATTTTTTATTGTTAAAGGGAGCATAAAGGTAAAATGAAAGGGGGTGTAGGCTGAAACAGATCTAGACCTGTTAGACATCTATCGGATGTTCCTGTCTCGAGAAATTGACATACAACTGTGTCAAAATCATACCAAAACGCATATATGTAAGATATACGTCCGTATGACGTGCCCAGAACTCCCTCCAATAGCAATGCAGTATACTGGTCACGTGATACAGACGGAGACATTTGACAATAATACTGCACTGCCATTGGTTGGAGTTCTGGTCCAATGATCCGGACGTGTAAATAATATTATCAAATATATCTATTAAAAATGAAAAATTATTAAATTCAAATAATAATAGGAGCAAACCTGAGTTTCTCAGGCTCCTCCGGGATATTGTCGTTTTCAGATAGGTTACATATTTGTTGAATATGATCTGTCAAATACTACGAATCTTATACAAAATCTTACATGTATACGTTTTGGTATGATTTTGACACAGTTTTATATCAATTTCTCGAGACAGGAACATCAGATAGAACTCTTATTATAGGTACCAATCAACTCCTGAGATTCTCAGGTTTCAGCCTTAACCCCCTTTCCTTTTTCCTTTACATTTCCTTTAATCGGATAAGACTAAAGGGCACCCTTGTAAATCATACATGCAACTCTTAAAAAGTAGAAATTAGGTCTATACAGCTCCTTATCAATCATTTATAATCGTATTTTCTGATCCCTATATCTGTGCAATATAATAATGTAATTTATACAACATTAGGTAAAAGAATTAGAAAACTAGAGTTTGAGGCGCGTAATCCTTTGGAAAATTTTGAAAATACTTGGGCTAAAATTAATAGTTATTAAACATAGTTGAGCTGCATGGACTAAGTTAAACAACTTCTCTTTTGCACCGAGTAATATTAAACAGAAGTGGTTTAACTTGATCTACGCGGTTCAACTATGTCTCAATACTTCATAAAATGTGGTCCTTAAACAAGCTTTTGATAAATAATTTTTCAAATTTCTTTTTTATATATATTTATTTGAAGATCACGTTTTCCAGGTCTACGTATGTTTATCTTTTTTAGGAAAAACCAGTTTTTAAAAAAATCCATTTAAAATAAGATTGAAGAAAGCGCAAAAATTGTGTTTTCACCAAAACATGTTTATTTTTAAAAATGTCAATATGTGTTATTGTCCAAAAATGTCAATAGTTTTTTGTCGCAGACAAGAAAATCTAAAAGATGAATTGAAAGCAAAACTATTTCTGAACTTTATGTCTCGACTTTAAAGGGACTGTAAACTAAAGTTCAAGTAATGTCGCATGCCCCATTCACAACGCGACACCTTTGTCTAAGCAACACCAATGAATTTTTTATCATAAAACTTAATAATTCTGATCATTTCCTCCGTTGTCTCTTCTGCATAAATCATCAAGTTACTTATACAGAAAAAAAAACACAATTTAAAACTATTAATTTCTTAGATTACTAATATTACTAATAGTAAAACTTGCTTTAAAATAAAGCTCATATATAATTATAAAAAGTGCTTTTTCGTAACAAAATCTCTTGTAATTATAACATGTAAATCTTGTAAAATTCAATAATAACCTTACGAAAATAAAAATATTTCGTTTTAAAAATTTCTTAGATTAGAAAAACAAGAATATCTTTATAAATTTTGTTTTGACATAGGTCNCAATAAAAAAGATTATTATAAAATATTTCATAAAAAAGTTTGTATAAATTACAAAAGTCTATAAAATTAGTATTTTGTCAAAAATAATAAGTCCAGCAAATTGAGTCAGCACATTTGATTTGATTCTGTTGCGTAATTTTGCAGAGGCAACAGAAAATTTATTTTAATTTAATTGTATGACAAATGTACATTCTTATCAATAAATTAGCTGAAGTGCCCGGCGTTGTCCGCGGAAATTTTTAAAATCGAATTTTAAAATTTGATTTTTAAAGGAAAAAAAATACCCTATGTTATCCCTGGGATGCTCAGGGGTTCCTCTAAAAATACATTTTACTTTTGTATACTGAAAACGTTCTTATTACAGTTGCAAAAAGGAACTGAGTTTTTTGCCACAAAATCTGAGTTTCTTACCGATATATCCTTGCAATCTGATCACACTGGTGACACGTCTGCTGCTAACTGTAAATTGAAAATTAAAATTAAACTGAAAATTTGAGCTTGTGGCAAAAACTCAGTTCCTTTGTTCGCAGATTGTGAAATTCCAAAAACTGACAGAAAAATAGCTGTTAAAAATTATCAGAATTAATGAGACACCCTGTATTATACATTTTATATATATTGTAGTATGTTCTCCTATCTAAACTCTTTAATACCATTTAAACTGCCTCTAACTCTTTATAGACCTGAAACACAAAGATACAAAATATATAAAACTTTAAGCTTCCATTTTTCCCAAAACATTTCCCGCTTTCAACAAAATCAATCGAAACTGCACCTTTTACACTCTCACCTATTAAAATAAATAGCTTTAATAACACTGACAACTAAACATTCTGAACTAGAAAGTAGGAGAAGGTCAGTAAGATTTATTACGGATTTGTTACCTCGTAGCTCCTCTAGTTTTGATTATACATTAAGCATTAAGCAAATGGAAATGTATACGGCCGGTGACATATTGGATGTTCGAAACATTTGTGTTCTTCAAAATAGTCCTGTACGTCTACAGTCTACTGCAGTCTACAATGATTAGTTTTTCACCAAAAAAATTGTTTCGCAGATTTATTTTTCTACGTAGCAAAAAATAATATTGAATTTGGGTTTCTTTATTCAATATTTTTCCACCTGAAAATATTTTTTATAGTTTTTTTTAAAACGTTAATCCCGTTTTAACTCTGCAATCTGTATATTTTGCGCCAATCCCGTTTTTTACTCACTCTGTATATCTTGACAAGACAGAAAAATAATTTTTATCTAAGTTTTATTGCCTTTATACTAATTGTTCTTTGAATATCGATAATCTATATTTTTGTCCGACATTTTTTATAAATCAAATTAATTCATTCCCAAAATACATTATTTTTTTACTGACCCCGAATAATTGATTCGATATGATAAAATTAAAAATTTTCCTGAAAATCAAAGACTTATTTTTAAGTTCTTTTGTAGTTGAAATTATGCCCATTCTCTTAATTACATAGTGAAAATAGTAACGCATTTAATAGTAAAAATGTTTGTGTTAAAATATTTAATATCTAGCAATATATAGATTTTTCTTTCTCATGCCAGTCAGTGCAAAATGCCGATATTACAATAAAGAAGTATAAATAATGTTTTGAATTTATGCAAAACCTTTTTGCAAGATGAATTTTGCAATACTTTTCGCGTGTCGTAGCTATATTTAAAGGGATCAAAAACAAACGTGTTAAAACGGACTCAAAGAAGTTCGTAGTAAGATTTCGATTCTACTGGAGACCTACGGAGGGATTTTATTTTCACTGGAGGGGTTTGAAAAAATGCTTTTTACGACTTAAAACTTTACACAGGGTGATTTACATTCCACTGGAGGGATTCAGATATCTTTCCAGGGGGGTTATAATTCCACTGGAGGGATTCAGTTATCCTAACTAAGGGTTTATAATTCCACTGGAGGGATTCAGATATCCTTCCTGAGGGTTTATAATTCCACTGGAGGGATTCAGATGTCCTTCCTGGGGGGTTATAATTCCATTGGAAGGATTCAGTTATCCTTCCTGAGGGTTTATAATTCCACTGGAGGGATTCAGATGTCCTTCCTGCGGGGTTATAATTCCACTGGAGGGATTCAGTTATCCTTCCTGGGGGTTTATAATTCAACTGGAGGGATTCAGAAATCCTTCCAGGGATTTATAAATCCACTGGAGGGATTCAGAAATCCTTCCAGGGGGTTTATAATTCCACTGGAGGAATTCAGATATCCTTTCAATGGGTTTATAAATCTACTGGAGGGATTCAGATATCCTTCCTGGGGGTTTATAATTCCATTGGAGGGATTTAGACATTTTTCCAGGAGTTTATAATTCCACTGGAGGGACTTAGACATCCTTCCTAGGGGTTTATAATTATAATTTCTTACAGAAAAAACTATTTAAACCAAATAAACGACTCGTTTTGTAGAATCAAATTTAAGAGATTAAAATATTTTATAATTAAACAGGCCTAGATGTCTCGCATTAAGAACTTCATAGACCGGGTGTCCAAGAGAAATCAAAAGACGACTTTTTAATGAGCATTGACTTAAAATAGTAAAAAATGAAGAAAAAACGTAGAATAAAAAGGTTCTAGTTTGTTGAGTTCTTTTATATATTACATATCAAACTCGGATTTTCTGATCCCTACATCTTACTAACCCAATGTTTAATATTTTAAACTATGGAGTTTGGATAAATTATTAAAATTTGAAATATCAAAGCTTTACACCATCATAAATTAGTTCCTTTCCGAAAATATTCACAATTTGCACGTATAAAGTAGTCATCTCTGTAAGGGTGTTTGTATGTCCGATCATAACTCATGAACCCCATGACTGATTTGCCTCATATTTTGATTGAGGAACTCGATAGAACGAAGGAAATTTTCTTAGCAATTACAGGGAATGTTTTGTTTCCATGCAAATCTGGGTTTCCAAGCTAACTATAACTAGGTTTAGCTCAAGCATCCAGTAGATGAAACATGATTTTAAAGTTTCCCCAAATATATCTGATCATCCACCCTGTTCTGTCCCTATAATTGTTCTTACCTGGATTTAAACTGACACCACCTGGTGGCGACTCTAAGAACTATAATTAGAATTAATATCGTTAAATTAATTGTAATTTATCTTCCAGGAGAAAAGCAGGAAGGACTCAGAGAGAGCTCAGACTCTTCTAATCTTCAAAGGTAAACAAAAAGAAAATTTTAAATATAAAAAGTATTGAATGTTTTTATTTCAGGTTGGGTCCCGCCATTCTTCTTTTTATATGCTTTGTGCCAAGCCTATGGTAGACTAACGATGTGTATTATAACATCCTGAATAATATAATTTTTTTAAATATATTCTTTTCTGACAGATCACTTAAAAAGCAGATTAGACCTTCCCCCCTCCACCTTCTATTTAATTGTATGAAAGTATTAATATTTGAATGAAAAAATGTTTTAAAAATTTGAATGCTTATTGTTGTACAAAGGAATTGAGTCTTTGCCTCAAACTCTGAATTTCTAATCCCTATACATTTGCAACCGAATGTCGTAGACCTTGATATTTTAAAATATGAGTTCTGTTAGATCAAATAATCTAAGTTGACATATAAAAGGTTTCCACCATCAGGTTGCAAAGATATAGGGGTTAACACATTTGAGTAGTGGCAAAGACTCAATTCCTTTAGAATTATTCGCAAACTTTTTAAAATTTTTTGCGTAATTTGTAAATATGTATGTGTGTAACATTGTTATGTTTGTTATGCTAAAGGGAATGTAGACGAAACTTTATTTTTAGAGCAGTAAATACGATTCACATCGGTACCCTTCAAAAATTGTCGGATCTAGAATAACGGGGATACCCCAATTTTATATTTGTAGGTAACGGTGTTAATCTGACATGGCATTATCTTCACAGTTACGTCGACAGTCCATAAAACATGAAATTTTAGTTTTCTGAATCATCTATGAAAGTAAAAAAGTGAGAAAAAAAAACAATGAAAAAAGCGCAGAACAATTGGCTGAATGTTAAAGAAAACTTGAGTTTTGGAATTGAGTTTTAGCAACAAACTTTAAATTTCGAATTCCAATATCTTAGGGACCTGATGTTGTACACATTTGATATTTCAAACTTAGATTAGTTGAGCTAACATAATTCATAGTTTGAAATATCCAAGGTCTACGACATTTGGTTTGAACAATAAAAGGACTAGAAAATCAGAGTTTTGTTGCAAAGACTCAATTCCTTTGTGAAAACATGTTAAACTGTTTCAAAAGTTAAAAATCTTGTATTATATATTTATGAATGTTTGTGTAAATACTATAAATACCAAATTATATAATAAAAATAAATTTTATTGTTATTTTTCGTCGAAAAACCCATTTGTTTCTGAATTAGTTAATCAGCTGATTACATTAAATTATTAAATTTAGTATGTTTTGGAATACAACTTCCTTAGCATGCTGAAGAGCCAAATGATGATATAAATGTTAAAAACAATATATTTATCCAGCTATATGTAAATCTAGGTTTATAATATTACTTATAGTTAATCCCGCCGTTTACCCGTGCTTGCCAGTAAATCGTGATTTTAGCTAAAATGCCTGGTGTTGCCCGTGGAATTTCGAAAATTAAAAAAAGAAATTGAACCTATGTTACACAAGGGAAGCCCAATGGTTCCCTAAAAAAAGTCAGCCAATATTGCCCGGCTATATAGCTAACATATAGAGCTTTATTATACAGATTAAACCTAGATTTTCCTATGTTTTAGATTATAATTAATACTAAGCATCGGGATGGAACTTACTTTTTTAGGCTTAGATGAACAAATGCTTCTAAGCTGTTAACTAATAAAATAATAGAATTAGTTAAACTGATTCTTTTCCTACAAGAGATCTTATTGGTTCAAACAATATGAATAAGTTCGTGGGGGGGAAGAGGGATCTTGATTTCAGTGCTGAAACGGTTTCTATCCCCCCCACTGATATATCACCGAATGTGACCGAATAAATAGTGTATTTTAGCTGAGAGAGATATAGACAACTCTAAAAGAATTAGTCATATCAAACTTTGAGACAACCACGACTTTAAAGTGTCGCACCGCCTTGGCCTTTGGGGTTTACCTCATCCTGCACATTTTGCTTTGCAATAAACCCTCAAATCCTTTTTTTCATTATTTCTCGATGGATATCTCAATCAAATTTTTCTACCTCAGAGCTAGGACAAACGCGACAAATCTCGCTGATTCGACTTTTTGAACGCAATTCTTAGAACTCTAAAGTTTGAGGATTTTACTGAGAATCTAAAGCCTCAAAATCCATCACATAGTCGGAGCTAAGCTCGTTTTTACAATTTACAATGAATATCTGAAGTTGAAGATTATTCCAAAACTTGTATTGACCCTGTCTTATAAATTAAAGGGACTGTATTCGTAATTTCAAGTGACTCTCCATTTATAGAATATTTGATTCAATTGTGGTTTCTATTCAAAGGTGCGTTTCTGCTGCAGAAACAATGGCGAAAAGTGGCAGAATTCAACACTTTTCAAGCTGGACAGACGACGATATCTTCCTCATTACTGATCAGATTTAGAGAGTAGCGTTGTATCTCTTGAAAAGAAGTGTAACTTGAAACTACAAAAACAGTTTCTTTAGACCACCGAATTTGATTCATCATTTACATATAAACCTTTCTTTAGTCAAATGCCTTGTTTTTTAAAGAAATTTAGTCTTTGATTGTCTAATGCCTATATCTATTCAACCCAATGTTGTAGATTTTAGATATTTTAAACAATATATAAATACTTAGAGTTTACACCATAAGGTTGCAAAGATATATTGATTAGAAGATGTGAGTTTGTGGCAAAGGCACAATTCTTTTTTTCGGTTTAAAGTTTTTCATGTTTTATTTTAAAAAAGCTGATAAAAATGTGTTTCTTCTGAAACTGTCGGATATTGAACATACATAGCTTTCTTTCATCTAAACCAACCCCAAGGTCAAATAGTTGCACTTCATTGACAAACTAGATCAAAAACAAATTCTTCAGAAAAAATTTCGTTTTCAAAAACTTTGTGGAAACGGATTTAATTGAAGACAATTAAGCTGTTTATTCGAATGAAAGGTTTTAACAGTTTTAATAAAGTTTATATTTTAACATTTAAACCATGTTAACTATGTAATGAGCTTGTTCTACTGTTTTAAAATTCTCAGGTGTTATGCGGAACTTTTCCCGTTTATAAAATAAATTAATTTTAAAATATCCTTTAGATCAACCTACATTGCACCTGGAAGTTGGAACAACTGTCGGTTGTATTTGCAAAGGTTCTAATTTATTTTCCTGCAAAATAGAAATTTTAAAAATAAATCTTTATTTGAGAAGATTCTTCTGTTTTAAAGAGACTGTAAGCATAATTTTAAGTGACCCTCCATAGAAAAATGGCAACGCCCGATACACAACGGTACCCATTGAAACCTTAATCTGATCAATAATGAGGAAGATAGCGTCGTTTTCTGACTCGAAAATTATTTACTGTTGTGAATTTTTCCATTGTTTCTTATAATCAAGAAATGCGCATATCACTTTTGCCAAGAGGCTTTTAATGAAAATAAACAATTTAAATAAACTAAAACATGGAATTATAATCCTATATTTGATCAGACAAAGTTTTTAATGGTACCGGTTTTATTTTTAAATTGCCATGCTTGCATGGAGGGTCACTTAAACTTACGTGTACAGTCTCTTTAAGGAAATACGGATTGAATTTGGCATCAGATATATCTTAAACAGATTGATGTTTTTATTTTAAACACAGGATATAGGATTTGGGATACATCATACAGGATATAGGATTCAAGGTATAGGATACAGGATACAGGATATAGGATACAGGATAGAATACAGGATTCAGGATATAGGATACAGGGTATAGGATACAGGATATAGGATACAGGATATAGGATACAGGATACATGGATACAGGATACAGGATATAGGATATAGGATACAGGATACAGGATACAGGATACAGGATACAGGATACAGAATACAGGATACAGGATACAGGATACAGAATACAGGATACAGGATACAGGATACAGGATACAGGATACAGGATACAGGATACAGGATACTGGATCCAGAATACAGGAAACAGGATTCAGGATATAGGATACAATATACAGGATACAGAATTCAGGAGATAACGGACTACAGGATACAGTGCACAGAGTAAGAATGCACGATTAGGGTTTCCAACGAACGAAAACTATCGCGAAAATTTCTTTCGTATTTTGCAAACAAGCTAAATTTCACATTTTTTCGCGAAAATGAATTTTCCGAAAAAAAGCTAAAACAAGGAAGAATTTCGTAAAAGAAAATTAAAATACGCGACCATTTAGCGAAAATTGGAAATATTTCTGTTTTTTTTAGCGAAATATCGAATTAATCTGTTTCGCAAAAATTGAAACATTCTGGCTAAACAAATAATGCAAAATATCTCGAAAAAAAATGTAAAATATTTGCCATTTTTTAGTATGCACAATACAGGATTCAGAACATAAGGAAATATAAAGATAGAGACAATAAAAAACAAGATACAGGATAGGATACAGAATACAATTGAAAGGATGCAGAAAAAGTAAAATATTAAAGAAACGTAATATGGATACAGAATACAGGATGTGTAACATTAAATGCAGCTTAATGTTCCCTATAAGAACAATTTCTACAATGTTAGTAGGTGCAGTACATAGGATTAGTTTATTCATTCAGTCATTTATACAGTGATAACCAGAAACCTCTGGAATATGAAGCCGACTTTTAAACTCAAATAATAACTTTAAATAGTCAAATGTGAATAAAACACAGCAATTGTACAGTGCAAACAGACCCATTTCACTAAATAAGTGGTTTAATAAGTTACAAGTAAACCTATATGCTTTGAAACAACACAAAATCATTTCAGTATTCCTTTAATGTCGTCTTCCTATTCTACAGTTTTCTGGTTATCACTGTAGATTTTTTTATCCATTCATATATTCTTTCATTCTGTTATAAATACTTTTATTCTTTTATTCATCCTTAGGTTCATCCTTTTATTCATCGAAAAGTTCATTCTTTTATTCATCCAATGGTTCAAGCTTTTATTAATTCATAGGTTCATCTTTTTATTTAATCATAGATTCTTTTATTCCTCCATATATTCATCCTTTTATTCCTCCATATATTCATCCTTTTATTCATCCACATATTCATCCCCCTATTCATCCATAGATTCATCCTTTTATTTATCCATATATTCATCCTTTTATTCATCCATAGATTCATCCTTTTATTCATCCATAGATTCATCCTTTTATTCATCCATAGATTCATCCTTTTATTCATCCTTAGATTCATACTTTTATTCATCCATAGGTTCATCTTTTTATTCATCCATAGATTAATCCTTTTAATCATCCATAGATTCATCCTTTTATTCAACCATAGATTTATCCATCTATTCATCCTTAGGTTCTTTTTTCATTCATAGATTTTGAGCTTCAAACGTTTTCAATTTTTTCTCTCTTAATAAGAGAAACCACAAATAGAAAAAAATCAAATTTTAGCTATAAATCAAGAATATCTCATTAAACTAGATATCCTTGATATATAAATTGTACTGTAGGAATCGAACATGCCTCTCTGCACTTAAATTTACGACTGCAATATCTTTCAAACAGTTCAAAGAAAACGAACCTTTTAAATTAATTTTTTCATTGATTTATTTGATTAATTGATGATTTTATACCACAGTTACGGCAATTTAGTCATATCAACATCTATTCATCTTGGTTATGATGCATTTAGATCTTAAAGGAATTGAGTCTTTGCCACAAATTCAGTTTTTGCAACACCTATTTCTCTGTAACCTTATTATGTAAGCCTTTGATATTTCAAACTTACATTATTTGATCTTATAGCATTCATAGTTTGAAATATAAAAGGTCTACGACATTGGGTTGCAATTATATTGAAATTGGAAAATCAGAGTTTGTTACAAAAACTCAATTCCTTTCCGATTGTTTGAAATGTTTATAATTTGATATTGGAATACGTTCATGAATCTTTGAGCGGTGAAATTCTTTTCTCTAACTTTGCAAAGGTTTCAGTAGCAGGCTGATGGATCAGGCAGCGGAGGATTTAACTTTATATTCTTAGATAGTCTCAATACAGATACAGAGATATAGATATAGATACAGTTATATAGATATAGATACTAGATACAGTGATATAGATACAGATACAGTGATATAGATATAGTTAAAGATATATAAATATAGATATCGATATATTTATATATAGATATAGAGATATTGATATAGATACTAGATACAGAGATATAGATATAGATACAGATATATAGATAGAGAAACAAAGATAAAGATATAGAAACAGAGATATAGATGATACAGTATATAGATATAGATACAGAGCTATAGATTTAGATACAGAGATATAGATATAGATACAGTATATAGATATAGATACAGAGAAATACAGGTATAGTTACAGAGATATAGATATAGATACAGTATATAGATATAGATACAGAGAAATACAGGTATAGTTACAGAGATATAGATATATTTACAGAGATATAGATATAAAAACAGGGATAAAGATATAGATACAGTTATATATATATATATATAGATACAGAGATATAGATATAGATACAGAGATATATATATAGATACAGAGATATAGATATAGATATAGGTACAGAGATATAGAGATATAGATACAGATATATAGAGATATAGATACAGATATATTTATATATAGATACAGAGATATATACAGATACATATCTAATAAAATGGAAAAATAATCTATGTTTTACTTATCGGAGATAGATAGATATAGTTATATATACATATTTATAAAGATACAGGGATACATAGATATAGATATATATATACATATTTATAAAGATACAGGGATACACTAAACAGGAATACAGGGCTAGAGACAAAGGTAGAGGGATACTGGGATTTATTATCTATGTATGTATATATGTAAGTGTAATGTTAGCAGCTTCCACTATATATCTTCTATCCTTCCCACCTATCCCTAGAAAGGGAGGAACTTAAGTGTCTTAATCAGTCTTGACGTGTCACAGATCTAATAGTACCACATTATATCTACTAGCTTGATATATACAACCCCCCCCTTCTTCTCCCGTTCTTGACGTGTCACAGATCTAATAGTACCACATTATATATATATGTATATACTACCTTGATGATATATACTTAGCCACCCACCCTTCCTCTACCGTGCTTGTCCTTCATCTTCTTCTTTTGTTACTCCTTCTCCAATATGTCCCCCCTCTCTTTGTTCTTGGTTCTTCTTACCTTCTCTTATTATTTCTTCTCTATCCTACTCCCCCCCCCTTCTCTCTTTATTCCTTCTCTATAATATATTACCCCTTACCACCCTCCCCCCAATTTTCTCCTAGTGCACATAACTCCTTCTCTTTTTTATTAACTCTCTATAATATGCCCCCCCCCCACAACATTACATGGATGTTCTTTAATAGCACTCTATTGCAGATTCTATATTCCACAATCTACAATGAACTCTATGGGTGACAATTATTATTCATTACAATATGCCAACTAATAGAAATTAATTCTTAATGACAATAGGAAAACAGGCTAGAACTAGAACTAGAACTAGAACTAGAACTAGAACTAGAACTAGAACTAGAACTAGAACTAGAACTAGAACAAGAACTAGAACTAGAACTAGAACTAGAACAAGAACTAGAACTAGAACTAGAACTAGAACAAGAACTAGAACTAGAACTAGAACTAGAAATAGAACTAGAACTAGAACTAGAACTAGAACTAGAACTAGAACTAGAACTAGAACTAGAACTAGAACTAGAGCTAAAACTAGAACTAGAACTAGAACTAGAAGTGCATAATATAAGTAAAGGGGGTATTTGCGACAAATTTTAGAGAGTATATTTTGATACTTTATCCCATATATATTTATATATATATTTTTTGTGGCAACTTAACCGACCTAAGGGAAGGTTTATTTTTGTTCGAAATTGAATAATGTTTTCTAGAAAAAATAAATGAAAAATTTTAGAAATCCACAAATGTAATATTGGCGGCCTGAAAGGCAACATTTATTTACGAAGTGCCCTTTAATCTATAGTTAGAATAAATCTACCCGATATTTCTGTAAAGAAATTGATATAAAACAAATAGATTTCATATGATGCCCCTTTTTCATTTGGATAGAACACTCCCATTAATGTGAAATTATCAATGAACCCCTCCCTTTTAAAAAGTTTTTTTTTAAACGGAAAAGATTTTTTAAAGTTTTCAACAGAACACTTGATATGAAGTTAACCAAGCAATTTTATGCCCAGTACCCTTGCCATAGAAAACTTGATCATAAAAGAGATTAACGCGGTTTGATAGATTAACATTAAATGATTTAAACAGAAATTTGGGGTTTGTCAAAAAAAATTTGTTTGGAAGATTTAATAAAATCACATACAGCGTGCCTGGAAAGAAACAATGAAGAAGGAAGATAACAAAAACAAGAAATATACAGAAAAAAAGAAAAAAAGAGTTAAGTTTGAAAAGTAAATTTAAATTCTTCTACGAAATATGGTATCATTCTTTCTTCGTCTTGTAAATCTTCCTGAAAATGTAACATAAACCCTTTTAATCTTATTTCATTCTTTTAAACCTTTGTTCTTTTAACTAAATAGTTTAAATTAAAAACAAAGTTCAAATGTGAGCGATGGAAGTTTATATGGGGGTGAATCTATTCATACATACATAATAGTGATTTCTTTTTTGGTGTTTGTTCCTATGTCCGATCATAACTCATAAAACCCTGGACCAATTTGCCTCAAATTTTGATAGCGAGGTAGATACACTGGTAATACATATTGTTTGTATACTTTATATTCCTCAACTTATAATTTGCCTCCATAACTATATTGCCCAGTATTTTTCCACAGTGTTTCCCAATTTTTTATTACTGAACCCTTCAATCTTCATAGCTGTTTATCCTACTTTATGTTCTTTCTGTAATTCTATATCCGGCCATGGCGGTAGCTCAACTTCCTCTAGTTTATGTCCTTCTAATTCTGCACTTTATATCCCTGTGGATAGCTCTACTTCCGCTACGTTATATTCATGTGGTTATCTCTCTTCTCCCTGCTTTATATCCATGTGGTTGGCTCTATTCTCGCTGCTTTATATCCCTGGGGTTAGATTTGTTCTCTTACATTATATCTCTGTGGTTAGCTCTATTCCCCCCTACTTTATATCCCTGCGGTTAGCTCTATTCTCCCTACTTTATATCCCTGAGGTTAGCTCTATTCTCCCTACTTTATATCCTTGTGGTTAGCTTTATTCTCCCTACTTTATATCCATGTGGTTAGCTCTATTCTCCCTGCTTTATATCCCTGTGGTTAGCTTTGTTCTCTTACTTTATATCCCTGTGGTTAGCTTTGTTCTCCTACTTCATATCTCTGTGTTTAGCTCTATTCCCCCTACTTTATATCCCTGCGGTTAGCTCTATTCTCCTTACTTTATATCCTTGTGGTTAGCTCCATTCTCCCTACTTTATATCCCTATTGTTAGCTCTATTCTCCCTACTTTATATCCCTGTTGTTAGCTCTATTCTCCCAACTTATTTTCCCTGTGGTTAGCTCTTTTATACCTACTTTATATCCTTGTAGTTAGCTCTATTCTCCCTACTTTATATCCCTGTGGATACCTCTATTCTCCCTACTTTATATCCCTGTGGATACCTCTATTCTCCCTACTTTTTATCCCTGTGGCTAGCTCTATTCTCCATTCTTTATATCCCCGTCGTTAGCTCTATTCTCCCTTCTTTATATCCCTGTGGTTAGCTCTATTCACCCTACTTTATATCCCTGCTGGTTATCTCTATTCTCCCTTCTTTATATCCCTGTGGTTAGCTCTATTCTCCCTTCTTTATATCCCCGTGGTTAGCTCTATTCTCCCTTCTTCTGTTTTTTCTCCTTGTGTGTTCTCTTGTTAATATATATATAACTAAACCTAAGTGGAAGGTTAAGAGGGTGGTTATATGAAAACTCTTATTCTATTATTCATCTTGTAACCCTAAGCTATATTTACGTATATATAAATATGTAAAATGTATATATGTACTATGTAGGTCATGGTATATATTCATTACGCATAAATAAAAATAAATAAGTATTTGTATATAAAATGATAACTCTATAGAACCGCTTGACCGAATTGCCTCGAATATTATGTGCATACTGAAGTCTATTTGATGTTGTTACAAGTGACTTGTCATGTATTTAGTGAAATGGGTCTGTGTACATTGCACAATTAGTGTGTCATTGGACTTTTTAAAGTCATGCCTTGAGTCAGTAAAATCGGCTAAAAAAATATAAGTGAATTTGTGATGTAAAATAAAAGGGCAAGGCATTACGACACTTGATAGTCGAACCAGTCTGAAAAATTGGCGCAACCTCTGATAACAGTCTAGATCTATGTGTACTGTGTTAATATAGATGTCTATTTAGGCCGCCGTAAGAGTAAACCACTAAATCATAAAATTATTGTGCACTTTATCATTTATGCTCAGATCATGCCCAATATCATTATAGCAGTGTTGTAAAGAAATTATGATAATGTTGAATAAGCATATATTAAAACACTGATCTGAAAAGTTTAGAATTATGGATATCAAGATCAATGCAATCTCCTCTTTTTGATAGTCTTACGATTATTTAAATTTTTAGTTTGTATCCGGGAAAGTATTCAACCTGCAACCAATCAGAGTGTTCATTGTAGAAACTGAACAGAGAAATTTGAATTTTTACGAGCCATTTTATGAGATAACTCTGTTTGGTCGGAATTCGGTATAGGGATATCCAAAAAGAGCAGATTAAGCAGAAATCATAAGTGTCTGCAGTGGATATTTATATTAAGCGATCGGTATTACATATTAAGGATATCCAATTCTAAAGTTTTCAGCTCTGTGCTCTCAATTTGTTCCCGGATTTTCTAAAAAAATCGGGATATTTTTAGATTTTTTTTCTCAATTTAAATTTAAATAAAATTAAATTTTTTTTCACAATCTAAACAAAAATGAATTTATGATTTTTTTTTACAATTTATACGAAAATAAATTTGAAATTCTGTGTTGTCGAAAAGCTTATAATATCGATCTAAGACAACAACATTGTATTAAGACAAGTGGACAAACATTACATAAAATACTTATACAATTATTTAGATGCATATTTTGATGAATGATTAGCTCAGGTATTCTTATTCCGACAAAGTGTTGTGAATCGGACATGCCACTCTATAATTTGAAGTTCACTTGAAGTTAACGCCAACAGTCCCTTTAACACTAGAAGTATGTATGTTTGAGGAATTATAGATAGGTCTGATAGTGTCAGTATAATGTAGTTTTGGGTCAAAACTATAATCATTCGACACTCTTCAGAGATCCCTCAGTTAGAAATAGGAACAAGGATATAATATCTAGAATATATATACAATATACAAGTACATGTCAATATATAGGAACAAAAATCAAGGATATAATATCTAGAATATATATATATACAATATACAAGTACATGTCAATATATAGGAACAAGGAACAAGGATATAATACCTAGAATATATATATACAATATACAAGTACATGTCAATGTATAGGAACAAGGAACAAGGATATAATACCTAGAATATATATATATACAATGTCAATATACAGGAACAAATATGAAGGATACAGTCGTCGTCACATATATCAATACAATGAAGACGACTGTCGATTTTAATTTTGATTATATCAAGCTGTTAAACATCATTGATACTAAGGGTGATTGATTTGATTTGTAATTTTTTTAGATATCAGCTAACCGCCCTCCAGAGGTTGCTTGGTTTTCTGTTGGTAAAAATATTGCAATCAAACAAAAATTTCAAAATCGTCCATAGGGTTGCAAATTGATGATTTTTTAAAGGAGAAATCACCTTAAGGCCCCCCAAAAAATATTTTAAAAACTTTCGTGTACTCTAAAAAGGATCGAAATTTGAAACCGGCGAATGATACATAACCTTTAAAAAACAGAAAAGAGAAACACGGCCTGTGACCGGATTTAATGAGTTTGAGCTACGTCGCTGAACTACCGACTGCCGGTTCAAATTTAAACCACCGATTCAAAGTTAAAGATTCAGGAGGATTTGAATCGGTGATTTGAATTTGAACCCGTTGTACGGAAGTTTAGTGACTCCGAAAAATAATTAAATTCGGTCCCAGGTACTGGTAATTTTCCAGTTCTTAGGAAAAGCGGAAAGGAATTGAGTCTTTACCACAAACTCGGATTTTCTAAACCCTTTATCTTTTCAATCCAATGTCGCAGACCATAGATATTTCAAACTATGAACTTTATTAGATCAAATAATCTAAGTGTGAAATATCAAAAGAATTGCACCATTATTTTGCAAAGAGATAACTAAGGTATAGAAAATTTGAGTATGTGGCAAAGACTCAATTCCTTTACAGAAAATTGTCGTCCAAAGAACAACGTGTTCAATGTACATTGTTCATTATACCTGGGCGCCGTTAAATAAGGGAAAGATTTGTTTCACAATAACTGAACAGACAAATTACGGAAAGGAACAATTTTGAAAAGACAGACGTAGAACAAGCTATCCAACTCAAGACCCTTGTTAATGATCGTAAAACAAACGATCCAGCTAGGGGTCCTTGTTAATGATCGTGGAACAAAGGATCCAGTTGGAGGCCCTTGTTAATGATCGTGTAAAAAATAATCCATCTCGAGGCCCTTGTTAATGATCGTGTAACAAATGATCCAGCTTTATGCCGTCATTTATGATTGCGGAACAAACGATTCCACTCAAGGCCCTCGTTAATGATCGTGGAACAAAATATCCACCTTGAGGCTCTCGTTAATGATCGTGAAACAAACGATTCCACTCAGCCCCTCATTAATGATCGTGGAACAAACGATCTATCTCGAGGCCCTATTTATTGATCGTGGAAAAAATTATCCAGCTCTAAGCCATCGTTAATGATCACGGAACAAATTATCCAGCCAAGGCCCTCTTTTATGATCGTGGAACAAACGATCAAGCTTATAGGCCCTCATAAATGATCGTGGAACAAACGATCCCGGTTGAGGCCCTCGGTAATGGTCGTGAAATAAACGGATTTAAAAATGAAGAACGTGTCCACTTCCAGTCCTAATGTTTGTAAGTTCTCCCACCAAGAAAATATTAATCATTTCCTGCTTAAATCTCAATCTCACAGAAAATTGGATTCATCAGTCTTTATTTAAAACAGCGAAAATTTTAAAATGTTCGACAAACCTTTTAATATTATTGATCATAATTTCGTTCAGTTAGAAAACGAACAAAATAGATGAAAATTAACGTTAATTCTGAAAAAGAACGAATTGATTTGTTTCTGAAAACAAACGAAGGAAACGAGTTGTTAACGAATGACGAAAGAACGAATTGAAAAAAGCCGAACGCTTGATTAAACTTGAGTATTTGATCTCACAGAATTTAAAGTTTGAAATATCAAAGGTACGACATTGGGTTGAAAAGATATAGATTTTTAATCTCTAAATCTTTGCAACCTTACGTGGAAGACCTATGACACTTCAAAATATAAATTCTGCTAAATCAAATTGCCTAAGTTTAAAATATCAAAGGTTTACAACTTTATGTTAAAGAAGGTCGATTTTTTGCGACATTAATGGTATACTTTTGTGACATCGGAGCTCCTCTAGTTTTAATCTTACGCTCAAGTTTATTTGGTTAAATATTGGAAATTCAAAACATTTTTGTTCTTTCCAATAGCTCTTCAACAAAAGGAGTCATGATTGAGAACACATAATATTTCGATCTTACGTCTAATTTACTTTAGCTTAACGTGATTCTGTAAATCAAAATGTTTCTTGAACTCTAATCTAACTTGTCTTTTGTATTGCTGGTTTATCTCAGAGTCTGTTTTTATGCTTTTACAATATACAACACTATCTTCTATTTATAATATACGTCATTTGCTTACGGCCCTCCGAAGAGAATGGACCTCTCTCATAGTGGTCCCCATAGTGGTTACATTTTGGGGGAGCACTGAGTTTAGTACATGTCTTATCCTACAGGAGAGTAGCCTGTCGAATGTAATATAGAATAACTGTAAATACTCCTTTGTGGTAGAGAGTTTTTTAACTGCTTCAAAAAAAACTTGATGGTTCTCAGAGAAAATATATTTCAATATTTTAAAAATCCTTCTCAATTCTATACAAAAACAACCATATTATTTTAAAATAAAAAGATAGGAAAAAAATACATTTAATAACAAATGTTTGTTTTTTTAAACAAAAAAGGGTGGAAAAAGATTTTTTGAATAAAAGTTAATAATGGTCAACCTTGAGGTGTTGTGTATAAGTTGGAACTGAATATCTAGAACTTGGAACTGAATAAAATGTACGGGTGCAAGATTCTAGAATGGGGGGGGGAAGGGAACGAGTTGACCGACAGTACTTAAGAGGGGAGCAAGTGGGATTTGGCTCGGGGTATAAATACAGGTATAGATTTTAAAAACAAAATTTTTTGCCATTTTGGCAAAAAATTTAAGACAATAAAAACAAAACAAAACTAAGGAAAAAAAGCAAATTAAATAGCCAAACATTCATCTAAAAGCAAACAATAAAAAAGTCAATTATGATTTTGCATTTTTCTGTTTATTCCGCAGATTTTAAACTTAAACTTGTTGATGAACCAAGATTCTCTAACCATCCTGTAGGTTCTAGACTCATCCTTACACTTCTCCAATAAATTAGCCTTCAGGTCCCCGACATATTTTGTCCTGGCAGGTTGAAGTGTGCTCCAAGAGGTGTAACCTGGTCTTCTTTTCTGATATTACACAAATGTTCTTTTAGTCTATCCTTAAATTTTCGACCAGTTTCACCAAGGAACTGCTGTTTGCAGTTATCTTTTTTGCATGTAATGCAGTATACAACATGTTCAGAATTACAATCTACTTTGCATCTCAGCTGAGCTTATACTTTAAACTTTGATGCTGAGCTTTC
Source organism: Eurytemora carolleeae (assembly GCF_000591075.1). NCBI lineage: Eukaryota > Metazoa > Arthropoda > Copepoda > Calanoida > Temoridae > Eurytemora > Eurytemora carolleeae. The sequence goes on along the minus strand of NW_019396987.1, from coordinate 100,357 downwards.
AACAATACAGTGTTCAGAACTATAGGGACAACAGTTTGCTTTTCTACATTTATTCATTCCTACAATCATTCTCCGATTTCGAGTTAGTTCAGGTAGCTTGGCTTTCACGAGCAGATTCCGTAAAGAGCTATTCCTTGCCTGTTTAAATGCAATCATAGGAGGTGAAGGGAAGACATCCTTTAAATAAGAATCATTAGTCATGACTTTCCATGCCTTATTTAGAATATTGGATATAAAAGGTAGGGCTGGATGAAAAGTTGTGACAAAAACCACCCTGTTCATTTTTTCTGCCACTACTTTTGTCAATGCTTCTGCCCTTGGAATTAACATGAATAAAACAAGACTCCACCTTTAGCCTGGTGCACCTGAAAGAAGGAGTTTGACCCCTGATGGGTATACAAGCTTTGCACAACGGTACCGGTTTTCTACTCGACCAGCTGTGAGGACTGGACTGCTTCAAAAGATTCCTCTAAATGGGGCATTAAGGCTTACAACTCCTCATTTTGCATAAAAGGTGCTGCTATGGATTTTTTTCTTAAAATTCCCCATTCCCCTTTGTCGGAAATACAATAACAGGAAGTACAACAGGGAGCAGTCCCTTATACTCTTCCTCCTACAAACCTACTCATCTCTCTCCTACCTACTCCTCAACTACATGTCAAAATAAGTATTTGCAGAGGCCTCAAAGTGTAGAAACAAGAAACAAGATGCAAGGAGAAAAAAGAAAATTCAACAGAAAAAATTGGAAGGGAAATCTCTTAATATTAGAGACAGGGGCTTGGAAAACATTCCCCCCCCCCCCGCCGGGGAGGGGAGAGGGGGATGAGACAATTGCTCTTCCCCCCCCATCCCCTCCCCCAAGAAATTTTCAGGAATTGGTGCTTTGCTTAGTCAGATGCAACTCATGAGTAAACAAATCAATTTAAAATTCCGAAAAGAAAGAAAGCAAAATCCTCAACTAGTTCAATTAAATACAGAGTTCAGAAAAAAGCAAAATCCTCTAAAATTAGTTCATTCTTGTAAAGTGGCAAACTACAAGGATATCCAAAAAAACTTTTTTTTTCTTAGCCAAAGTATGATTAAAAGATGTAGAAACAAGAAGAAAATAAAGAACAAGAAATGTAGAAGTTTAAAAATGTTTTCATCTGATATTAAATAAATACTAAAAAAATTGTAAGACTTAATTAAAATAAATTATAATTATAATTATAATTATAAGTTTAAAAAATGTAATATATATGTATATATACTTTGCTTTTGGCTCTTTTTCTCTCTGCATGTGTCCAATGAACGTGTCAAAATGTCTATACCGATCGGGCCCATTTTTTTGTGGGACCTCACATGACCTCAATGAAATTGTATGGGTGGTTAGAATTTAAAAAAAAATAAAATTTTTCAAAATCCACGATAAAAATCGATATCGATAAATTAAAAGTTAAAATCAAAGTTATCTGGAAGCCTATGTATATTGTATACATATATAAATTTATTTCAGTTTTTATACCTGTCTATTATTTTAAAAATTTGGTTGGCGTAAAAATTTTTTTTTTGAGGTATGACATATATAAAGGGACTGTAGGCCTTATTTCAAATGACCCCATATGCAAAGATAATAATTTTGATTCATACTTAATCAGAAAAACCTTTTAGGGTACCCTCGTGCATCTTTGTCGTCTTTGCATGGAGGGTCATTTAAAATTACGCTTCAATCCCTTTTACTCTTCATATTTAATATTTTGAAATTTGTAATCTATAAATATTTAAAGATATTTAATATATGCATATTTCTGAAAAACGTTGTATAGTTTGGAGAGGATATCTCTGCTTTTGAATTCAAATATGATAAATCAGGTAAAAGACCAAACTAGAATACTAAAATAAAATAAAGTCCACTCGGCGGATTAACAGAAGATCAATACAATTTAAATAAAAGAAATCCACACTGGCAGGAAAAAAAGTTTTCAGATTAATTTTAAGAAATATGTTTCCATATCTATCGTAAGAATCAGAAAATTGTGGACCAGAAAGACGACATTAAATCAAACTTAATTGTATTTGATGTTGTTACAATGCAAAGAGTTTTACTGAGCTGAAAACTTTAGAATGGGATATCCTTAATCCTGATCGGTTAATTCATCTGGAGATTAATAACAAGAGGAGAACATTATTTAATCTCGAGATTAAGAAAAAGAGTGGATCAAGCATTAATCCTGATGTCCACCATTCAAAAATTCCCAGCTCTGGCGACTTATTAAGTCAATTATAGTCTATAATAGAGCGTAATGAGTCTGTTTACAATGAACAATCGTTCTGTCTCGTGTAGGGTTTCCATTCGCAAAACTTTTGCGCAATTTTTGCGGAACGACACGCAATATTTTTCTTTCTTTGCGCATCAATTTTGCGCGAAAAAACAACAATTTGCGCAATCATTCGCAAAAGTCATTTCGCGCAAAATTGCCCTATTCCGCTTTTGCGAAACTCAAGTTTTGCGCAATTCCGCAACAAGAGTTTTGCGCAAATCCGCAATTTCGTAAAAATCAAACGGTTGGTGACGGTGTGTGTTTCTTAGAATTCAATTCTGGAAAAATCTTGTTTTGGAATGTCTTCCTATTGGTCACTTTTACATAATTGACCAATGACAATTAAGAAGAGTTCAAATCTCACAATTTTCTCGACAATTTTAGTTTTGGACATGCATATTTCCTAAAAGTGGATTCTTCAGGCATTGGTTACTTTCTTGCATTATTTTATATGAGATTAAAAAGATTTTAGAAATTTGATTAAAAAAATTTAAGAATACAATTCATACTTGATTAAGCAAAGCTTTTAAGGCCGGGTCATTTGAAATTATTTAATAGGATTAAAATATTGCCAAGTTTCACACTCTCTAATTTCTATTTTATTAATTTTGTAAACTTTTTGTAACTGGAAGTAACCAATTGAGTGTAGTATAATCGCTATCATACTCGTATATTAATATTTTTTTTTGTATATGGAATAAATCTTCAGTTGTTTAATTCTAAGCTTAGAATATCAATTTTTGACAATGTGCCTAAAAAGTTACATTTTGCGTAAAACTTGCGGTTTTGCGCAAATTGCGCAAAAAATTGCGCAAAACTAAAATTTCGTTTCATGCGCAACTTTCGCAAAAAATATTTCCGGTTTTGCGCAAATTGCGCAAAATAAATAGCGCAAAATCGCGCAAAACTCATTGCGTTTCATGCGCAAAAATAGCGCAAAAGTTCGCAAAAATAAAATTTGCGCGAAAATAGCGCAAATTTTGCGCAAAAGATTTAGCCATTTCGTGGAAACCCTAGACTCTCGTGTTCATTAAAATATTTAAAATCTAAAAGTCGTCTTCCTATTCGATAGTTTTCTTGTTCTTACTGTATAATAGTTCAGATTGTACTGCATAGAATTCATTTCAAATACGTCCCTATATGCATTTTTAAAGGATTAGTTTAATATCAATCAAAAGTTTTAAATAGGATTTAACTTGAAAATTACATTTTCTTAATTTCTCATCAAAGAAACAAGAAAGCAAGATTAATAGCGATCTAATTAAATTTGTCTTGGCTTGGCAGCGTTCCTTGAAAGATTGTGAAAATTAACGAAAACAACAAACAGTAAAAACTGTTTAAAACGAAAGCGAAAAAAACCGTTCATGAAAAATAACGGATAATAAAAATTAACAAACGCATATGCGTTTTAGAAATAACGGCAACTCACGCTACTTTTTCTTCTATGGCATTACTTGAAACTTACAGAAAATAAAATAGATGACTACGTGTTTATGTGCTTTTGAAAGATTTATTCTGTTTTTGTTTATACTTTAATTGATTGAAATAATCGTTAACAGCTGGCAACATTAATTAATGATTTCTAAACCAACGACTGTTAACACCAGTAACATAACTGAGATCGTTAACAAAGGATAAGAAAGCGAAAAAACCGTTATCTGCAAACGGAACGTTTATTTCTTAGCTAAAAACTATTAAAAACATAAAAAGTTGGTTTGTTCCGATATTTCAAGTAACGGTTATCGAATAAAGTTGAAAAGGTGTATAAGAGCCCAGGTCTACCTTTCACTTTTTTAAAGACTGTTATTCCTCTTATCCCTTCTTTTTCTGGACAAAACTAAATGTTTGAATCCTCGAAAATAGTTTTATAATTGTTTTTTCTAAAATTAGGAACACGGCACATATGCATAAAAAATAGTGAAATACTATAATCTATTTAAGGACTAGTTTGTTTTGCATAAAACCCTTAGAACTCTTGATTAAATATTGATCTGTGTAGATTGTAGAGTCCATTGAAAACTAGGGCAACATGATCCAGTAAATTGTTTTGGAAATCAACCAATCCATTTATATTTATAAAACTTTAGAAGAAGAATGTTAAGATAACATTTTAGATTTACTCAGACCCTTTTCTTGATAAGTTGATTTTTGTAAACTATTTGCTTTTTAACATGAAATATAGTAAATACGTTTACAGTCCCTTTAAGTCGTCTCTCATTTGAATTTTTAGTTTGAACCTAAGGAAGTGCTTTTGCAGCTAACTAAGGATTTAAAGATATTGTACACGTATTTTAGTATTTGCAACAAACCCTTGAAACCTCTATATAAATATAAAGGAATTGAGTCTTTGTCACAAACTCTGATTTTTAAATCCCTATATCTTAACAGCCCGATGTGGTAGACCTTAGATATTTCAAACTATGACTTCTGTTATATCAAACAATCAAAGTTTGAAATATCAAAGGTCTATATAATTTGGTTGTAGATATATTGGTATTAGAAAATTGGGATTTGTTGCAAAGACTCAATTCCTTTGGCGAAAATATCGTCGTTTTCTAGCTTGAAAAGTGTTCAATTTTGAACATTTTTCAACATTCTCACATTCTACAGTTCCTTTAAGAAATAAGACTAAGGATAAATTGTAATTTTTAGACAGCTGTCTCTGAAGTCTTATCCATGGTGATAACCCTTGTAAAGCTGTAATGCACAGATCTTTTAAAAAAGCTCTAACAGTATTTGCGGAAAGATTAAAGAAACTTAGTGTTGAGACTCTTGTATTAAAAAGTTTTCATGAGATTATCCAATTCTGAAACTGGGCGTTTATGGTTTAAAAAGACAATTTTAAATTCATGAAAGTAGAAGAGACTAAATTGAACTTGTCTGTTTCAGGATATATATAATCTTCAATTTACTTTTAAAATTAGAATTTAACCAACGACATAATCCACATTGTATATTTTCAGATTTATTGTTGAGAATAATATTTTAGTTTTGATCTTACATACACACAATTCGACGAGAAAATAAAACACTTGCCACAAACTATAATTTTCTAATTCCTATATCTTTAAAACCTGATTGAGTAAAGCGATTATATTCAAAACTTATTTAGATGATCTAACTGAATTTATAGATTAAAGTATCAAAGGTTTAAGAATAACTTTATGCTCAGGTTGCAAAGATCTAAGGGTAAAAATATAGAGAATATGACGAATTTGGGTGAATAATCAAGAAGAATTTATTGTGTTTGGAAATCCGTTCTCCGGATATCTACTTTTTCATAGATATTTAAACTAGATAGGAATCAATTACTGATCCCAAACGCATGGGTCAAAAAAAAATATGTTTATAAAGGAATTAAGTCTTTGCCACAAACTCAAATTTTCTAATACCTATATCTCTACAACCAGATAATGTAAACCTTTGATATTTCAAACTTAGATTATTTGATCCATAAAAATGTATGGTTTGAAATGACTAAGGTCTACTACACTGGGTTGTATAGATATAGGGATTCATAAATCAGAGTTTGTGACATAGACTCAATTCCTTTGTAATATATATATTTTTTGCAATATTTTATAAGTGAATAATTACTTACTTACTTATTACTAAACCTCTTGTTTTGAAAATATGTACAACAAATCCTTTATTTAGAATATCTTTGACTAAACCCTTATTCATCATAATAACATCGAATTTCAAATTTGTAAATTTCATTAAATTAAGATTTATGTATAGCTAGAAATTTTTCTCTCAAAGAAAAGTGCAGATAGGCATGGTTCTCAACCTCTCTATATGTCTTCTTTAAGAATTAAAAGGCTCGAAGGCTAATAGTGGCAATAAGATTTTTCAAATTTATACCAATTACAGGCATTTTTTCTTCTTGAGCTCTCTTTCACGCAACATCTTTCATAATGTTAAAATCAGGGGCGCATACGACACCCAAATATTTCTTAAAGACATCCTCCTATAAATCTCATTCCCCCTCCCCCCCCCACCCACCTTAGTTCACATCTAGTATACGCCCCTGGTTAAAACATACTTTGCAACAAAACGCCTTTGCTACAAACTGCCAAATAAAAAACGCCTAATGCAACAAAATAACCGATTCAGCAAAACGCCTTATACTATAAAGCCCAATTTCAGAACGACAAATTCTTAATTACGACTAATACTACAAACGACCAATTATCAAACGACCAATGCAACAAAAGGACCAATTACAAAACGACCAATGAAACAAAACGACCAATTACAAAATGGCCAATTCAACAAAACGACCAATTACAAAACGACCAATGCAACAAAACGACCAATTACAAAACGGCCAATTACTAAACGACCAATGCAACAAAACTACCAATGAAAAAGAAACACATAATGCTACAAACGCCAAAACAACCAAAGTTTGAAAAAGGCAAAAATCTAACATAACAGTAAAAAAAGTGGGGAATATATTTCTTCTAAAACAAACTATGATTACAAGTTTAATTATTTAGTTTAATTTAAAATATTCAAATTAAATGCACAGTCTACAGATGTTTCTCAGAAACGGTTTTCTATATTTTTCAGTTGGTCCAATCGGAATCTCCCCAATTTACTCTTGGTTGAAACCCTAATTAAAAGCAATGAAAGGACAAAAGATTCCCTAATCTGGATAAACCCATGTTGTTTTCAACTGAAAAGTTTCCATGATTCTCGTGTCAAACTTTCATAATTTAAGTAAAGATGAATAAAATTCTATCCGGGGGATTTTACAGAAATGAAAATTGGATATTTTGCAGAGGATCTATTAGTTTTCATATAGACTCAATCAATCGATCAGTCACAGTGGTGGCTTAAAAAGACTGCCCATAGATTAATTAAAATAACAGATGGGACACTAGATGTCGTCTTTTCAAGATTTGGATTAAACTCGTAAACAATAAAACTGAGGCAGAAGCCCTGAGGAGTTTCGCACAGTCGGCATATCTTTGGCCGAAGGATTATGGATTGGGGTGGGGGTGGTTTATAGATATCTCTTATCTCGATAAGTTTAAAGACTGTTTTTGGATAATCTTGATCAAACCCCAATTGAGTTTATAAAGATAATAATGCAAACGCAGATCTTCTATCACCTCACCTCACCTACCATTTTTAATTTTTATTTTTAGACTGCTGCAAATAGTTTTTTTTTTACTAAGCTAGAAGTAAACGAAAGAGTAAATAAGTTTTTGGTATTTTTATTGTTCGAAGAAATTAATTCTATTTTCAATTTTATTTTTATTTTTTTCAAGAATCGTATTTTTAGTCTTTTTTATTGCAATTTTGGAGACATTTTTTTCAAGCAAAGCATGGTTCCATAACCAAACTCCTTAAAATAAAATAATTGCAATTAAATCAAAATGGGGACGGGTCCAATTTTTACTGAATATTTAAAAAGGAGCACCAATAAATTGAGAATTTGTTGTAAATAAACAAAAGTCTTTAAGGGAACATGAAAGCGTAATCTTAAGTAAGCTTCCATACAAAAATGGCAATGCCCGATTCACAACAGCACCCGTAAAACCATTATCTGACCAATTAAGTACATATTTCTAATAATTTATGTAAGTGTTCCTGCAGTAGAAATGCGCAAATCAATTTTACAGAGAAAGCATTGATTGAAAATGATCAGTTTTCAAAATTAAAAACATTGATAAGGGGTGTGTCTAAAAAACGCTATTTAGGGTGCTGGAACACATACCATGGCTCAATTTGTGACATTTTTGAATCTATAGACCATTTCCAATTGATTGATGTAAATTAGAAGTATGCAGCACAAAACGTAAATAAAAAAAGCACAGTTTGAAATTTGACATATTTGCTTGGTTGAGTTTATGAAATTGAATTATACAGATTATGGAATTTTATTAGGATCTAAAGAATGCAAATCTTCGAAACAAATCTAAAAATTGCGCAGTTATTTTTGAAAAATACTAGACAATGCAAGAATTAAAATTCTTTGCTTTTGTGGACGACAAAAGAGCCACAAAAACTTTATCCCTGAACTTTTAATGGAGTGTGGGCGCAAACTTCACTGTACAAGACATCCTGCTTCAAGTCAATTATCATTGTGATTATCATTATAATAATATTCTTAATCATTTTGTGTATTTGTAAAACCTTCTTATAATCTATTGAAATAAAATGAGAATGTAATGATAATATTTTCACATTGGTCCAATTGCAATGGTCAACCAAGCCAAAATGTCAAATTTGAAATTGTTCTTATACTAATTCATACATACATACCTTTAGTTGACATCGATCTATTAGAAATTTTCAAACAAAAATTTTAATTTAACCAAGGTGTTAAGCACCCTACAGAGCTTTTTTAGAGACACTCTGTATATACAGATCATACTCAAGGGTGCCGTTGTGAATAGGGCATCTTTGCCAGGGTCATTTGAAATGACGATTACAACCAGAGGTTAAGAAGCGTTCTCAATTTATAGCCCTTCTAAATATTGGATTTTCTTGCAGTAACCTTTTATTAGAATATTTCCAAGTGCAAATACCGCAGTGTTATTTAGGTTTATATAATAAACAATTGAGCTAGGGAGGAAGAAAGGATTGGGAAGGGGGAGGAAGCGTAATAATAAAAAGCAACGAATAAATGAAAGACTAAAGAGACGCAACGAAAGGGGTTATCTGAGCCCGCGATATTAAAACTTCGGCTCGAGCCGTAATTCCATTAACTTGACTTTAAGGCCCAATCTTCGACCCAACTCTTACGACAGCTTGTGTCACGTGATTGTCAGCTGCAAGATCTTCGGCTCGACTGAAGGAGTTAGGCCCAATGAAAATAAAACCGACCTTAGTTGGTTTTAGTGGAGAATAAGGCTCAATGTTGAGTCTTGTTCTCATAAAAACCCGGAATGCGACAATTCCTACCATGAAAATCCGCCAAATAGAATATTGAACCGGTTTTTTGAACTCAACTTTGTGGAAAATAAGATGCAGCTTGAATCCGAAAGCTCAAGCCGTAAATAAGGCCTAACGAGAGCCGTAGTTTTTCAAAGTTTTTAAATCGCGGGCTCAGATTAAAACAATTGCTGAAAATGTCTTGAATTCGGTAGAACCACAGAAATATCCTAAGCCTTATAGCTTGGTTTATAAATTCTAAGTAGTGAGTGGGTTGACTTTAATAGCGAAAGTTTGGTTTCCAAGCAAAACTGGGTTTCCACCAAGGTTTTTACTTTTGTCTCTTGTAATTTCTAAACATTCAAAGGTGTTTTTCAGGTCTAAAACTGATCTATCTGAAGAAGATGAAAGCAAAAATTTGTCCTAAAAAATATTGAAAACTGTGTTGCAAGATATTCAAAATTCTTTCTTTCTTCTTCCACTTTCGACAATCTTTTTGTGAAACACTTTCTATTCATGAAAATTTGAAATATTTTCATTTTCAAATTTATTTTATGCACCATGTTGCATTTTAAAATTCAGGATGCACAAATATAATGATTATTATATATATATATATATTACAATTAATCTTAAATATACAGGGTTACCCACAAAGGATGAGACTTCAATGACGACCTTAAACTCCATAGATATTGCGCCCTGGAGATTGAACATAGGTTACTGCCATAAATACAGTCTTTATAAAAGAAACAAGTTGACAGCTGCAAGAAATCTTGAACCTAAGAAAGAAGATTGATTAAAATTCCGTACAATCGTCTCTGCAGTCTCATCCTGTGCGGGTAGCCCTGTATTTTCAATACTGCGGTGTAGCACATTTTAATTTAACAAAGTGAAAATGAAATCAAAGAAAGATTTTGTCGGAACAAAGGGCTTAGTGTATCTTTTCTTCAATATGAGCTTAGGAAAATGGGATGCAATTTTAATTCTAAACAAGTTTGTACTTTCAAGTTTTTTCTTCTTTTATGAAAATGGATTTTTTAATCTGAAAGAATAATTTGATTGTGAAACTGTTTTAAACATTTTTACAATAAACGTAAACAGTTAACTGATTATGTACAGTAGTCCGCGTTTATATTAATACAATAAAAACGACTTCTACATTTATGTTTTGATTCCGAAGACGCTTGCTTCAAATTACGAGTTTACAAGTAAACAAAGAGAAACTGTTAATTTACAGCTTAGTTTTGTTTTCAAGTTTATGTGTATCCATACTGCTTGAAAGCTTGGTATAGAAATAAAAAATATTAAAATCGAAAGTCGTCTTCATTTTAATTTCATTTCAAATGCTGTACGTTGTACATGATTATACATATTAAGAACAATTGAAAAATGATAAGCTGTCCATTTTTGTACAATTCACTTCTAACTATTCATAATTTCTACACCTTTCATTAGTTTGATGACTAAATTTTAATTTTAGTACATATAATCACAATAATGGATATATATATAGAAAGTACTGTAAAAATTTATTCTCAGATGGTTGAATTTTTAAAATCGTGCATCAAAATAATGATGTCGTCATCAGTAAGAAATATTTTTGTTAAGACTGATATGTAAACATACATTTGGAACAATAACTTACCATATACCAGTACAATGAATGGTAGGGAGGTTAACCCTACCAAAATTATCAATATTGGCAAAGAGACCTCAGACAATCTAATTCTGGTTGAACCAGGTTCTAGTTTTGTTTAAAACCGGTTCTAAATACTTCTCGTTAAAACAAGTTCTTGTTCTAGTGAAACCTAAGCCAGTTTTGGTTAACACAGGTTCCAGTTCTGGCTTGGAATTGCACTCTATGTCGTTGAATGAAATTTTTTGCTCGCCATTAATTTCAATTTATCTTCTAGGTTTTTAGATTAGTCTTTCTTTAATCCTCGTTTGAGAAGTTAGAGTTTGAGACTCCACGAGGCTCCAGATCTATTTCATCGGACTTTTCCTTTTCAACTTTCCGTGGGACATACCTGAAATATAGTTGAAGCTTAGAAATCAAATAAAATTGAGTTTTTTAGAGAGGAAACCAATTGTATAAATATAGAAATTAAAATCTCATAGAGGTCAAACAGTTTGTGTTGTTAATCTCTAAATCAAGCAAATATTCTGTTTTGATAATCTATAATCAAGCAAGTATTCTGTGTTGTTAATCTCTAAATCCAACAAATATTTTGTGTTCTTAATCTCTAAACCAACCAAATATTTTGTTTTGTTAATCTCTAAATCAAGCAAATATTCTGCTTTGTTAATCTATAAATCAAGCAAATATTTTGTGTAGTTAATCTCTAAAACAAGCAAATATTTTGTGTTGTTAATCTCTAAATCAAGCAAATATTTTGTGTAGTTAATCTCTAAAACAAGCAAATATTTTGTGTTGTTAATCTCTAAATCAGGCAAATATTTTGTGTAGTTAATCTCTAAAACAAGCAAATATTTTGTGTTGTTAATCTCTAAATCAGGCAAATATTTTGTGTTGTTAATCTCTAAATCAAGAAAATATTCTGTGTTGTTAATCTCTAAATCAAGCAAATATTCTGTGTTGTTAATCTCTAAATCAAGCAAATATTTTGTGTTGTTAATCTATAAATCAAGCAAATATTCTGTGTTGTTAATCTCTAAACCAACCAAATATTTTGTTTTATTAATCTCTAAATCAAGCAAATATTCTGTTTTGTTAATCTCTAAATCAAGCAAATATTCTGTGTTGTTAATTTCTAAATCAAGCAAATATTTCGTGTTGTTAATCTCTAAATCAAGCAAATATTTTGTGTTGTTAATCTCTAAATCAAGCAAATATTCTGTGTTGCTAATCTCTAAACCAACCAAATATTTTGTGTTGTTAATCTCTAAATCAACCAAATATTCTGTGTTGTTAATCTCTAAATCAAGCAAATATTCTGTGTTGCTAATCTCTAAACCAACCAAATATTCTGTGTTGTTCATCTCTAAATCAAGCAAATATTTTGTGTTGTTAATCTCTGAATCAAGCAAATATTCTGTGTTGTTAATCTCTAAATCAAGCAAATATTCTGTGTTGTTAATCTCTAAATATTTTGTGTTGTTAATCTCTAAATCAAGCAAATATTCTGTGTTGTTAATCATAAAGGAACTGATAACTCTCCTCATTCTCTAATTTTCTAATCATTATATATGTGCAACCTGTTATTGTAAACTCTTGATATTTAATAAAAATGATTTATGTCAGATCAAAAAGAAATAAAAACCTAAGTTTTTCGTCATCAGGTTGCAAGGGCTGATTTATTTGGTGTACCGTCCCTTTTAGCCTTATATAATTTGTATAGCTTGCTCTAGTTGCTCAAAAGTCTGTCCGGTTCTTGAAATGATCATGAGTGTACAGTGTTATAGTATTACTCAATGTTATCTATGTGCAGTCTCCAAGATCAGGTTTGAAAAGATATTACAGTGAATTATATCCAGGAAGTTGTATATGCCTTTAAACCAATATTCTGTTTTAATTAAGCAATTCTATTCTGAAATCTGCAATCCCACAACTTCAATATGCAAATTATATTCAGAAGACACTTTATTATAAGGGTGTCTCCAAAAGTGTTTTTTTTTGTCGTCTTTGAACGCTGTCGATATCAGGTGCGATAGTTAAGACGTTATAGTTTAGTTTTAAGTACGTGAAAATTTCAAAACAAGTAATACAAGATTTGGTACACCCAGTCTAATGATACAACAAGATTTGGGACACCCAGTCTAATACAACAAGATTTGGGACACCCAGTCTAATACAAGAAGATTTGGGACACCCAGTCTAATTGTATTTCAAGTGTATCCTTTATCCTTTATCCAGGATGGATAAAATTTACCCCCCCCCCCCCGGCCACCCCTTGTGTTTCCCCCCAATTTTATTCCACATAAATAATATATATTCAATCATATTAAAAGATTCATGTCCGATTCATTACCTCTGTATCTAAGTAAGAATAGTTAAATTCTGATTTGATTCCCGCTATTGTCGTTGCAGCATAAATTCGCAAGTCACTTTTACAGATAATCACAGTGAAAAATAATCAATTTTCCGCTAGAATAACAAGGAAATCCCATTCATCCTTGATTAGACAAAGATTACAAGGATCTGGACATTTCACTTTATAAATGGAGGATCACTACAAATACTGTCAATAGTTCCTTTAAAATATATTTACCTCCACGCTAGGAGCGCGAACAGAAACATATCAACGATCATAAGACAGGCGAACATGAAGAACTCGTTGGCTTGGTTCAAGGACTTGGCCTCGGCGACGATGATGACAATGATGTTTCCGAAAGCAACGGTAAGAAGCCAAGCTGCTTGCAATACAGATTTCATGCTGTCAGGAGCCTAAATTATTTTATTTTCATTAACAATTTAAGCTTTTCACTTTTCAAGTCGCCATTTTTATCTTGCTCTACACAGATTGTAATAAACAAACATTTTCAAGGATTTTTCTGTTAAGTTGGAGGATTTAAATAATAAATAAAGAATACTTTTTCCAGACAAAATTTGACCATCCATAAACCATACAAGACAAATAGATATATATATGATTGTCCTGACATACTATGTAAAACTGTTAAACTTACATTATAATCAATATCATTACGAACTCCAACCCCTGTTATTAATCTCTAACCTGACTATAGGAAAACTCCAACCCTGTTATTTATCTCTAACCTGACTATAGAAGAACTCCAACCCTGTTATTAAGCTCTAACCTGAATATAGGAGAACTCCAACCCTGTTATTAATCTCTAACCTGACTATAGGAGAACTCCAACCCTGTTATTAATCTCTAACCTGACTATAGAAGAACTCCAACCCTGTTATTAAGCTCTAACCTGACTATAGAAGAACCCCAACCCTGTTATTAAGCTCTAACCTGAATATAGAAGAACCCCAACCCTGTTATTTATCTCTAACCTAACTATAGGAGAACTCCAACCCTGTTATTAATCTCTAACCTAACTATAGGAGAACTCCAACCCTGTTATTTATCTCTAACCTAACTATAGGAGAACTCCAACCCTGTTATTAATCTCTAACCTAACTATAGGAGAACTCCAACCCTGTTATTTATCTCTAACCTAACTATAGGAGAACTCCAACCCTGTTATTTATCTCTAACCTAACTATAGGAGAACTCCAACCCTGTTATTAATCTCTAACCTAACTATAGGAGAACTCCAACCCTGTTATTTATCTCTAACCTAACTATAGGAGAACTCCAACCCTGTTATTAATCTCTAACCTGACTATAGGAAAACTCCAACCCTGTTATTAATGTCTAACCTGACTATAGGAGAACTCCAACCCTGTAATACTAAACATGATCTCTCCGACCGTGATGACGACGTACTGCGGGACCAACCAGAGCATGTGAATAGAGTTTTTCTCCGTAAGAGTGTACTGCATAACTTCAAGTTCTTGCGTGGCAGGATTCTATAAAATGGATTAAGGAATTGAGTCTTTGCAACAAACTCCGATTTCCTAGCCCCAAAATCTTTGAAACGCAATGTCGCAGACCTTAGATATTTAAAACTATGATTTCTGTTTGATTAAATAATTACAGTTTTAAATGTCAGAGGTTGAGACTTTCAGGTTGCAAAGATAATAGGGATTAAAAGATTTAGGTGTGTGACAGAAACTTTATTCATTTATCAAAGAGACGTAGTTTCAAGATTGGCGAATATGTCCGATCTACAACGGTTGTCTAGTTCAGGCTTTAAATAGAGTGTCAGTAATATCGAGTGTATATTGTAACCTTGAGTGTCCCGGCACTCAATTTTCAGAAATTTAGGATATCTTCGCCATCCTAAATTAGACAACCTTGCAAACCTTAAATCTCCGAAATGCCGATGTCAAACATCAAAATTCTAGAATTATCTACCCGTTGAATTCGCCATCGGAACTTTGGGTCGGTTTAAATGTTTTCTGTGAAAGGGTTTAAGTATAGCATGGTGAACCGCGCCTGCCTCTCCGTAAACGGTTATTTGAAAGAATGTCTATAAGTTTCTTTAACCAAAATTACTATAGACACAAGGATGGGAGCAAAATATGTGACGTACAGAGTGTCCCACCAGAGACTGCTGAATTGGTATCTTTGATCTTTGAAAGCTATCGAAGGATAAAGTGTGCATCAGAAAACGGTAGAACAACTTAGAAGCTTTACGAGAGGCTCATCACATTATGGAAATATTATTTACTATTTAATCCTTTGAAATTTGTGTTACTACGAATGTTGTCATTATGCAGCTATTATAGATCCAGGACGATATCAACGTCGTCTCTCAACTATCATGTTTATTGGGACACCCTGTAGTTCTTCAGCTGAATAACTATGTAGTAAACATAAACAAATATCTAATCAAAGTTTGTTTACAAGCTAGGAATTGTTTACAGAAAAACTGATATTTGAGTTAAACCAACCTTTGTGAGAAGAACTGTATAGACTCCTCCCTGCTCCAGGTGAACGTCTCCAACCTTCTCTAGGTCTGCCAACAAACTAGAAGATTAAAAATAGTAGTTTAATGGAAGTTATAGATCTTTTGCGATGTTTAATGTACAAGAAAAGGGATATTTTTTCAAGTTGATTAGAAAACCTTGAAATGCAACCCGAATGTGAACGTGCAAGTTTGTTCGAATTTTGATCTGATATAATCTGATCAAGTTTAATCAAGCTTTATTATGATCTGATCTAATCTGATCAAGTTTAATCAAGCTTTATTATGATCTGATCTAATCTGATCAAGTTTAATCAAGCTTTATTATGATCTGATCTAATCTGATTAAGTTTAAGCAAGCTTTATTACGATCTGATCTAATCTGATCAAGTTTAAGCAAGCTTTATTATGATCTGATCTAATCTGATCAAGCTTAAGCAAGCTTTATTATGATCTGATCTAATCTGATCAAGTTTAATCAAGCTTTATCAATTATTATTGTCGCTACGAAGTAAAAAACAGGTTGCTCAACCTTTTCCGCATATTAGACTATTAGACGGGATAATATAAAAATTCAATAAAATATGCATATTTTTCATTTTGTGACTAACCCCCCCCCCCCCCTTGACACCCCATTGGCATCAGACATCCTCCCCTCTCCCAACCGTTGGAAAGAACGTATCTTTGTATAAATAAGTATATATATATATCCACCTGTAGGTTCCAATATCCTCAGCTCTATACGGATGCTGGAGAAATCTCTCCTCCTCCAAGTTTAGATCCTCCTCCAAGCTTATCTCCTCCTCCTCCTCCTCCTCACCTCCATTATGATGAGAATGCTCGACTACTGGAACCTCTCCTGTAGCATTGTGGAGCTGGTCGAGCTCGGTTCCGTTTAGCTGGAT
This sequence comes from Eurytemora carolleeae, assembly GCF_000591075.1. Lineage (NCBI taxonomy): Eukaryota > Metazoa > Arthropoda > Copepoda > Calanoida > Temoridae > Eurytemora > Eurytemora carolleeae. The sequence continues at coordinate 83,757 of NW_019396987.1, read as the reverse complement.
CCAAGGATCATTAGACATTTCAGTCACCAACATATCCTGGACCCAGAGTAACAGATTCAATACATATACTAGGGGAAATGGTTGGATCTAAAAGACAAGGTTGGATCTAAGAGACAAGGTCTGAACTAAGAGACAAGGTTGGATCTCAGAAACAAGTTTGGATCTAATAAACAAGGTTGGATCTAAGAGACAAGGTAGGATCTAAGGGACAAGGTTGGATCTAAGAGAACAAGGTTAGATCTAATAAACAAAGTTGGATCTAAGAGACAAGGTTGGATCTTAGGGACGAGGTTGGATCTAATAAACAAGGTTGGATCTAATGAACAAGGTTAGATCTAAAAAAACAAGGTTAGATCTAAGAGACAAGATTGGATCTAAGAGACAAGGTTGGATCTAATAAACAACGTTGGATCTAAGAGACAAGGTAGGATCTAAGGGACAAGGTTGGATCTAATAAACAAGGTTGGATCTAAGAGACCAGGTTGGATCTAAGGGACAAGGTTGGATCTAAGGGACAAGGTTGTATCTAAGAGAAAGGGTTGGATCTAAGAGACGAGGTTGGATCTAAGAGACAGGGTTGGATCTAAGAGACAGGATTGGATCTAAGAAAAAAAGGTTGGATCTACAAGGGAACAGGGTTGGATCTAAGAGACAGGGTTGGATTTAAGAGACAGGGTTGGTTCTAAGAGACAAGGTTGTATATAAGAGAACAAGGTTAGATCCAAGAGACAAGGCTGTATCTAAGAGACAGGGTTTGATCTTAGAGACAGGATTGGATCTAAAAGAACAAGGTTTGAGTACAAGGGAACAGGGTTGGATCTAAGAGACAGGGTTTGATTTAATAGAACAGGGTTGGATCTAAAAGACAAGGTTGGATCTAAGAAACAAGGTTGGATCTGAAAGACAAGGTTGGATCTGAGAGACAAGGTTGGATCTGAGAGACAAGGTTGGATCTAAGAGACAAGGCTGGATCTAAAAGATAGGGTTGGATCTGAGAGACAAGGTTGGATCTAAGAGACAAGGTTGGATCTAAAAGATAAGTTTGGATCTAAGACACAAGGTTGGATCTAAAAGACAAGGTTGGATCTAAGAGAACAAGGTTTGATCTAAGAGACAAGGTTGGATCTAAGAGAAAAGGTTGGATCTAAAAGATAGGGTTGGATCTAAGAGACAAGGTTGGATCTAAAAGACAAGGTTGGATCTAAGAGACAAGGTTGGATCTAAGAGAAAAGGTTGGATCTAAGAGAACAAGGTTTGATCTCGAATCTGTGTTAACTCTCCTGAATGACTCTGAACTTTCCGTTTGAATCATCATCCTTCTCTGGGTCCTCTTCTTGTCTAAGAGATGTGAGCAGGACGGATCCTTCATCTGCTGAGACAATAAACGATGAAACCTTCTTGTTCTTGGCAACAACCTGAAAATTGTGGTTTAGTGTGTGTTAACATTTAAATATTTAGATATATTTCAGTTTTAGATTTTTTATTAATTGATGCTTGTTTTTGGTTATTTTAGAATGAAATGCTTATTTAATTATGATTAATATAGTAATGGTTCCAGATTGATTTGTGGAAAAATATTTTTCAAAAAATCTTCATTAAAAGATCACCCAATTGGAAATAATGCAAATTTTAAACCATGCCTATTCCACTAAATAATGTAAAAATGTCTTTAAAATATTGTCTAAAGCTGGGAACTTTTGAATGGTGGATATCGGGATTAATGATTGATCCACTCTTTTTCTCCAGATAAAATAATGCTTGCTTTCCGCTTGCTACTAATCTCTAGATTAATTAACAGAACGGGATTAAGGATATCTCATTCTAAAATTTTAAGCTCTGTATAGATAACCCATTAACTATTATAAATGATAATATTTAAATTCTGAAAATTTTTCCATCTTTAAAAAAAAATCTTTTTGAGCCACAGTTTTGAATAAAGTAAAATTGCTCCAATGTCGTCTTCAATTCCGCAGTTTTATGGGTTTCCCTGCATGATTTATTAAATAAAAATTCAGTTCATGACACGTCGACCAATCCTGAGGTAAAAACTTTTGTGTGAAAAGTGCAAATCTAAAATATCAAATCCCTATACTTGTAAGTGAGAGGAAATAATTAATCCTTGTAGAAAAGAAACGAATAAATGATTAATTCCGGGATTTACTAACACAAAAGTTTTGACCTCTAAATTCTTTATTGAATCTAAAAGTTGAACTCACTGTAAATTCTTTGTTTCTAATGTTGAGTATATCCGGGAGGCAGGTTGTATTAGTCTGGATCCTGGTTCTGTATTCTCCAGGTACTATCTTAACATACGGGAATAATCAACTAATCAACTAATCAACTTGTTCAAATATACAAACACAAGTTTCAGGAAACATCGACCATGTGTTTCTAAAGATTGTTAAAAAAACCACTGAACACTTTTTTTTTCTCTCAAAGACTTTATTACTTTCACAATCATAATTAAATTAATATCACAATATCTCTGGAATGTTAGGAATACATGGTTAAAAAAGATAAAGAGCCATTATTCAGAGCAGGATTGACGAAACCCGATAATTTTTAAATAATCTAGTCTTGATGTCATAAAGACATTGTGATATTAATTTCAATATGATAGGATAACAAGAGAAAAAAGTTTGACGGGAGTTTTTTTTAACAACCTTTATGTTTAGCTAGGTTGAGACTTTGATGCAATATACTGAAGTCGGGATTTCAAATAAACCTCCAAAAAAGGCAGATTGACAACCGTGTCCTGTAGGACGTTACCTAAGAAATATTGCGTTTTCTGTTTATTTCCTTCCTTAATCCTTGTGTATGCAACATAAATCTGCAAGTTACTTATAATTGGAAAATAATATTTTTATATTAGATAATATTCTTATATTAGATAATATTTTTATATTAGATAATATTTTTATATTAGATAATATTCTTATATTAGATAATATTTTTATATTAGATAATATTTTTATATTAGATAATATTCTTATATTAGATAATATTTTTATATTAGATAATATTTTTATATTAGATAATATTCTTATATTAGATAATATTTTTTATATTAGATAATATTTTTATATTAGCTTATAGAGGACGTGAGTCAGACTCTAATAAAAACGCATAAATAACTTCCAGTATATATATTTCTTATAACTTATTACTTATAGAGGGTTCAGAATCTTGTGGAACTTGTTTAACGCGGCCAGGCATCGTCTTCCACAAGATAATATTTTTATATTATATTATATTTTTATATTAATAGAAACTTAAAAAATTAACCATGTGATGATTTTTCAATAAAAATCATGATTTCTTCATAATATCAATTCATGAAGCCCGGTTTCCGATACCAGGTTTTTTTTTTGTGCTAATCAATTCGTGAAACTTGATTTTCGATACCAGCTTTTTTATTTCTTTTAATTTTGCTAATCAATTCATGAAACCCGGTTTCCGATACCAGGATTTTTTTTTTTTAATTTTGCTAATCAATTCATGAAACGCGATTTCCGATACTGGTTTTTTTATTTCTTTTTAAATTTTGCTAATTAGCTCATGAAACCCGGGTTCAGATACCAGGTTTAATGCCGATATCATGTTTCAGACAATTTTTGTGCTTTTTAAACCGGTTTTTACCTCGTACTGTACTGCACTGGAGAACTCCGGTATGTACAAGGTATCAAACTCGGTCTCTCCCCGGAACAACTGAAATGTTTTAAACATAAAATTATTTTTAATAACAAATAAAATACGATATTTGATAAAATCTGAATCAATGTAACATTATTTTCTGATTTTGGTCATAGGAATTGAGTCCTTGTCACAAACTCTGATTTTCTAATCCCAATATCTTTGCGATCCAATCTCGTAGACCTTAGATATCTCAAGCTATGAATTATGTTAAATCAAATGATCTTAGTAGAATTATCAAAGGTTTACACTATCTGCGTGCTTGCAAAGATACAGGAATTAGAACATTTGAGTTTGTGGAAAAGCCGTTCAATTCCTTTGACGGGGGAGTGAGACATTGGATCCTTCTGTTGTCCTGTTTATTAGTAGATCAATATTATAGTTTTTGAGAAGAATTCTGTAAAGTCCTTATTGAGTATATTGACAGATAAGGGTATTTTTGAAAGAATTTTATATTTCCTAATTTACTTGTATGTATTCTAAGACCTGTCTCTTAATATATATAAAAAAGATAATATATCATAACAACCTCCATTGTTCATTTATACTGGGGGTCAACAACTTAGAAGTCTAGCAGAATATATATTTATGTATAAAGGAATACAGACTTATATTTATTTATATAGGCATATTAGGGGGAGAAGGCCAGCCACAACAATTTCTCGTCCGAGCTGCACATTCTCCTCATTTTCTCGTCACCTCGAAGTCCTCGTTCTTTGACTGTTATGTGTTTTAAAGTTTCCAATTCTTGAAGGTAAAACTATTTTATAAAAATCTGGCCACGTTAGGGCATAAAATATGGATGGACTAAAGTATTGCAATGATTACATCATGTTGGAATCTTCAAACCCATGAAAATGATGTCAAACTTTATTTAGGTAAAACTTAAATCTCTTCTGCCTCCGAAATGACTTGCTAACCTTCGTGATATAAAATAAATAGCAAAATATTTGGAAAACCTCTGCCTATCTTTTTTCACATGGAACCACCCCGAAAAATTTGATGGTTTTCACTATAATTAAGAAAAAAAGATTGAAGTTCTATAAACTCGGAATTATTTGCGGTATTCTACACCAGGATTATTTGAAAATGCGTGTAAAGAAGGTGAAACTATTTAAGGACATTAAACTTGAAAACTTTAATTCAATAATTCAAGAATAGTTTTATCTGGGAGGGTTAGACATGTAAAAGAAATAATATGAAAGGACGAGGATTTCGGGGTTACTCGGACGAGAAAATGAGGAGATTGTGGCTCGGACGAGAAATTGTTGTGGTTGGTCTTCCTCCCCTCGGCATATGAACACATATTTATTTATATAGGCATATCACTACGAACTACGGACTGAAAACTAAAAACTGGAAACTGAAAACTTGAAACTGAAAACTTGAAACTGAAAACTTGAAACTGAAAACTAGAAACTGAAAAAAGGAAACTGGAAATATAAACTGGAAACTGAAAATTGGAAACTATAAACTATAAACTATAAACTATAAACTATAAACTAGAAACTGAAAACAAGAAACTCTAAACTACAAACTGGAAACTAAACACTATAAACTATAAACTATAAACTATAAACTATAAACTTAATCCAGGGGGATACAGTTCTAAACCTGTAATCCAGGGGTATACAGTTCTAAACCTGTAATCCAGGGGTATAAAGTTCTAAACCTGTAATCCAGGGGGATAAAGTTCTAAACCTGTAATCCAGGGGGGATACAGTTCTAAACCTGTAATCCTGGGGGGATACAGTTCCAAGCCTGTAATCCAGGGGGATACAGTTCTAAACCTGTAACCCAGGGGGATACAGTTCTAAACCTGTAATCCAGGGGGATACAGGTCTAAACCTGTAATCCAGGGGGGAAACAGTTATTAAACTATATAAACTCCATTTTATGCCAATTTCCTGATTATTAGTCTATTTACATTAATTTTCTCTTAATGTCCTTCATATAAAAGCTCTCTTAAATTTGTATGGTTAATTGGAGCTTCTATGTGCACATTGTTAGTCAAAGAGAGATTTTGTAACATTTTCATGGTTGTTTTCTCAAATTCTCCGTTAGTTATTTTTATAAATTAATATGTTTACAAATTATATTTAAGAAAAGTTAGCAAATTGCTGTAATTAAAAACTTTCAAATATTTAGATCATAAAGTAAATTAGAAAATATTTCGTAAGATCCAACGTCAACCTCCAGGAAAACTTAATTGAAGGGAATATTATAACTGAAAATACGAGAAAAAAAATGTTAAAGTTCCTAAATTAAAAAAGCCCTAAAATGGTATTTAATCTTACATACATAATATCATAAATAATATACCTGAATCTCTATGTGGCAGGGTAGAGTATTCATCATGAAAAGATTAGAAACACCTTCTCCAGGTACCTAAAAATACAGAGAGTTTAAATACAGGTCCGATATGAACCCTTCTCTAGGTATATTCAAATACAGAGAGTTTAAATACAGGTCATATATGAACCCTTCTCTAGGTATATTCAAATACAGAGTTTAAATACAGGTGATATATGGATCCTACTCTAGGTATATTCAAATACAGAGAGTTTAAATACAGGTCATATATGAACCCTTCTCTAGGTATATTCAAATACAGAGAGTTTAAATACAGAGCTGAAAACTTTAGAATGGGATATCCTTAATCCTGATCGGATAATTAATCTGGAGATTAAAAATGAGTGGAGAACAAGCAATATTTAATCTCGAGATTAAGAAAAAGAGTGGATTAAGCCTTAATCCCGATATCCACCATTCTAAAGTTTTCAGCTCAGGTCATATATGAACCCTTCTCTAGGTATATTGAAATACAGAGAGTTTAAATACAGGTGATATATGGATCTTACTCTAGGTATATTCAAATACAGAGAGTATAAATACAGGTCACATATGAACCCTACTCTAGGTATATACAAATATAGGGAGTGTAAAAATATGAACCCTTCAATATATAAATGTAACTCGTTTCTATATCTTAAGTTAAGTTATTTAGATAGCTGTGATATAAATCATTCCCCCTGGTATTTATAATCAAGATTTCCAATATATTCCTCAATATATTCATGAATACTGATCGTTAAAGTATCTTCATATATTCAAAATTAAAATTGGAAATCTTTATTGAAATTTTGTATCTTTTGCTTCATCAATATTTCTGATTTTTCCGGGTAGCCATCTGGTTCAGTTTGATTTAAGGGAAGGAGGAAGGGGGGAAGGGGGGAATAAAGGATTGGTTGTTGTTTGAAACAATTCATATTAAAAAATAACCTGAACTGAAAACTTGAAAAGTTTTTAAATATTGATGTTTTTTTTAATTGGTTATCTTGCCTAAGAAAGTTTTGTAATTCAATCATCCAATGATGTGAAAAATCAGTTGCCTACCGCCCTCAGAAGAGAACGGAACTCCTGGCTGGCAGTCTTGGCTTTACAGTTTGGTGGAGCGCTGCGTTTAGTTGCGCATCATGTATCCTACAGGTAAAGCAAGGAATGCACTTAGAATAAAACAAGACTCCATCTTCAGCCTGGTGTAACTGACAGAAAGAGTCTAATCCCTGATGGGTATACAACCCATGCACATTCCACAACGATACCGGGTTTTTACTGGACCAGCTAGGAGAATTAGACTGCTGTGGAAGATTCCTCTCAATGGGGCTTTAGGGTTTGTGGTTTCCTAAATGCCCCTTTACTCAGAAAGAGTATAAAAGAAGGAACACAGGGAGGAATCCCCTATACCCTTCCTCCTAAAAACCTTATCTCTCTCCTACCTGCTCCACAACTTGATATCAAAAGAACTATTTGTAGAAACTAGAAACTAGAAACAAGAAGCTTAAGAAGAAAAAAGAAAATTGAACCGGAAAAAGTGGAAGGGAAATCTCTTCGTATTAGATATGGGCGCTTGGAAGACGTTCCTCCCCCCTGCTGGGGAGGGGGAGGGGGAGACTATCGCTCCCCCCTCTTCCCATCTTCTAGAAAATATTAGGAAATTGTGCTTTTTCTTAGTAAGATGCAATTCAAAAGTAAACAATTTTATATAGAGTTCCGAGATCCCCAGCTAGTTTAATTAAATAAATTTAAAATTGAAAGATGTACAAACTAGATGAAAATGAAGAACTAGAAATATAGAAATATCTAAATATTTCCATCTGATATCATATAAATATTTTAAAATATTGTAAAATTTAATCAAAATAAATTATCAAAGTTAGAATGATGTGAAAAATTGACAATAATTTTATGTTGAAATAAAAAACAAAGGCAGTCATAATTTAGAAAAAAATAATAATTTTTTAACAATTCTTAATGTATTATACACAACAATGTTTAAAAACAAGTTTGCAAATATATATAAAAGTGGCATTTAAAAACAGGATCCTTGCTTAGTGATTAGTAATGAGGGGACTGTAAACGCAACTTTAAAATGTCACCCATTTAAAAACACATCTCCGATTCAGAAAGATACTTTTTAAAATTTGAGCTGAGAATTATGTCTTCGAGAAATGTTTAATATCAGTTGAATTCTATAATTTGTATTTTGATTCTTCTACATTAATCCGCAAGCCTACCATAGAAAATTAATTCAGATAACAAAAACAAGATCATATTTGGTATTTTTGTTCAAACAAAGGTTTCAATAAAATTCTGTTGGGGGGGGAGGGGGGCAGAGGGGCCCCATTTTAATCCTTTCGCACCGAGAGAGAATTACATCGTGGCGTTGGTAAATACGGAAATCGTGATTTGGATTTATCCTCTCAGCATTAGATTGTTAACTTAACCTCATTATTTAAATAAAGTAATTAATTATTGCGAGTGTTATATCAGCAAATGCAAAAACATCAAAAATACTAAACTGTGAGAGAAAAAAACTTGTTCGGTTACTATATATTTGTATTCCTGTGGATATAATATTTTATGTTTTCAAATTTCTGAAAAGCCATAATTTGATTGCGTCAAATGCCTGCAATAATAGCTTTCTCACAATTTTAATACCTTTTGATGGCAATATAAAAATTTTTTCACCATTGTTTTAATTGCACAATTTGAATGAAAAAAAATTTTATCAAAATTTTTAACAGAGTTGCATTTTCGCCTTAGATTGTAAATAATTCAAGTAATTTTAATCATATAACAACCTATAAATGTAAAATTCAATTTGATGCATTCGTATATAGTTGATATCTAATACTATTTCTTACTTTATATGACCCATTGTTACTGTTGAAAATATTCATTCCTAAAATTTAAAAGATTTTTTAAAGGCTTATTACTAAATCTAGTTAAGCTTATAATAATGATATCTGCAAAACATGATGCAGGAGCGAAACTAAAGTCTTATTACTAAGTCTAGTAAATCTAATAATTAATGATATCTGCAAAACATGATGCAGGTGCGAAACTGAAGTAAAGATTGTAAAAATAAAAACAAATCATTCCATAAAGATAAAAAAACTTTGTCAGTAAACATGTTTTTTATGCATGAAAAACTGAGTTCACAATTTGCAGGCACAGTTTGCATGAGAAGTTGAGACGACAGAAATGTTTATAGAGTTATAAAATGCACAATTTATTAAAAACACAGAGATAAGATTTTTAAAAAATTGCACTTTGCTAAAGAAAAATCTCTGATCAAAGATCAAGTCTGATAAAGATCACTCCCTGATCAAAGATTAAGTCTGATGAAGAAAACCTCCTGATCAAAGATCAAGTCTGATGAAGAAATTTCCTGCGCAAAGATCAAGTCTGATGAAGAAAAATCTCTGATCAAAGATCAAGTCTGATGAAGAAAACCTCTTGATTAAAGATCATGTTTGATCTTGATATCCACTTGTGGCATATGTTTCTATCATCGTATTTCAAGGATTCCAGAGACAAAGAAAATATTAAACCTTGGCATATGTTTTCATCATCTGTAGTTTAAGGATTCCAGAGATAAAGAAAATATTAAACCTTGGCATATGTTTTCATCATCTGTAGTTCAAGGATTTCAGAGATAAAAAAATATCAAACCTTGGCATATGTTTTCATCATCTGTAGTTCAAGTATTCCAGAGATAAAAAAATATCAAACCTTGGCATATGTTTTCATCATCTGTAGTTCAAGGATACCGGAGATAAAGAAAATATCAAACCTTGGCATATGTTTTCATCATCTGTAGTTCAAGGATTTCAGAGATAAAAAAATATCAAACCTTGGCATATGTTTTCATCATCTGTAGTTCAAGGATACCGGAGATAAAGCAAATATCAAACCTTGGCATATGTTTTCATCATCTGTAGTTCAAGGATTCCGGAGATAAAGAATGAGCAGGCTGTGAGAAGACCTCCAGCAGTCATCCTCTGTAAAGGTTTAATCAGGAGACCACACCTGAAAATAATATAATCAGGATTTTCCTAAAGGGACTAAAAGTGGTTATTTAAATTAATAGAGATGCATGTCCGATTCATTTGATGGTATTCAGGAACCATGTGACGTCATTCATAGATATAAACTTTTATATGCACTGATGTTATTAACTTTGAACTTTTTAGCCATAAAACAAGAATATCTCCGTCCTTGATGATCCTTTTATAGGATACCTTTGTGATTTAGACATGCTTATTATCAATGAAGATCAATAGAAGTTCGAGAAATGGTTTCTCCTTATATCTTTGCAGCCCAATGTCGTGTAGACCTTTGACATTTTAAACTTGAATTCTGCTTGATCTTATATTCGTAGTTTAAAATATCAAAGGTTTACACCATCAGGTTACCACCCCCCCCCCCCCTTCCTACACCCTGTAATAAATCAAGCAGTTATGCACTGTTCAAACTTTGAAATTAAATAAACTAAGAACATATTAAATGCATTATTACTCCGGCATAATTGAGGAAAGTAGGGAAGTTCTGTTCCATAAGTGTCAAATTAAAGAAAACTTTGAAGTTTGACAAATATAGGAAATAGGAAAATAAAATCCAGGAAAAGTGATCGAAACCTTTCATAAAATTGAGGTTTTTTAATTTCCTGAAGCAAATATAAAAATTAAATATAAACATTTTGCATTTCAGCAAAATCATCAAAATACACAAAAAAAATATTTTCTAACTCACTAGTCACTGCATATAATCCTCCGGTTTTAAATTAAAAAGAATAAGAAATTAAGTTACGAGAAAACATTAAAAAAATAATTAAATTGTTTATTTTTGCTTAGTTGTATCACGGAATTTTAGGGACTTTCGGCAACATTTCAAATGGATCCTGGAAACAACGGCGCAGATAACGTATTTTTAAAATATTTTTCTGAAAAACTCAAATTTTGAATTTAAAAACGGAAAAAAGGAAAAATTCTAATTTTAAAAAGTATATATGAAAGGATGAAAAAAGATGAAAAATATAACCTGGAAAAAGAATAAAATGGAGAAAAAAAACTTACTTTGCAAAAACAGGGTAGATGACTCTATCAAATATTGGGATAAGGAAGAGAATAAGAAGCGGATTAATAACCTGGAAAAATACATCATTTTAATTTTTTAAATAAAGCAGAGATTAAATAATATTGTGTTCGTGATTGTGTGTATAGGATAGGTTGTATAATGTATAAATCGTTTTGGCACCAAAACTGCTTTTTTGTTTCTTATATCTTTGCAACCCGAATTCAAACCTGATATGTTGCAAATTATAATTTCTGTTAGATCGAATAATCTAAGTTTTAAATATAAAAGGTTACACCATCAGATTGCAAAAATATAGGGATTTGACAATTTTATTTTGAGGCAAAGACGCAATTTCTTTATTATCAACTTTTTTGTAATTTTTCAAGACATCCGAACTTCTTACCAAAAAAAATTTAAACTAGTAACAAAAAAAGAATTTTAAAGTGTTAGATTCATCTAATTTTTGTTTCAAAGGAGTTGAGCCACAAACTTGAATATTCCATTCCCTTTATCTTTGCAACCTGACGGTGTAAACCTTTGATATTTCAGATTTAGATTACATGATCTAACAGAGTTAATAGTTTGAAATATCTATGGTCTACGACATTGGGTTGCAAAGATAAAGGTATTGAAATATCAGAGTTTGTGGGGAAAACTCAATTCTTTTCTGAATTGTTGACAATTTGTTATGATGAACGAAACTGCTGTATAAGTAACAAATTAGGACTATGGATTATAATGTTGTTGTGAAAATGTGTAACAAACTGTTATTATAAACATTTAAGAGCGTGTGGAAAACATACATACAGTGACCACTAAAAACATGCGAAAATAATGACGTCTTCATTTTTGATGTAACTGACATAATTTTTATTTTTTTTGTCGAAATATTACTGTTGCTAATAAAAACACTTAAGAGACAATTTACAATTTAAGGAAAAAAGAAGACGATATGAAAAAGTTCTATTAACACCAGCTGTAATGTATGTTTACTGTTGAGGAACCCTGTTTATTAACACAAGCTGTAATGTATGTTGACTGTTGAGGAACCCTGTCTATTAACACCAGCTGTAATGTATGTTGACTGCTGAGGAACCCTGTCTATTAACACCAGCTGTAATGTATGTTGACTGCTGAGGAACCCTGTCTATTAACACAAGCTGTAATGTATGTTGACTGCTGAGGAACCCTGTCTATTAACACCAGCTGTAATGTATGTTGACTGCTGAGGAACCCTGTTTGAGCTGGATCTGATTAATTAAATGATAAATGCATTGTGTGAATATAGAATTAAAGTCGACAAAAATAAAATGAAAAAACTCAGAAAATGGTAAAATATAACAATGGTAAAATATAACAATGCAAACTCCCTGAAAACATTCAAACCGACTTATTATTCCAATGGCGAAGATGTCGGGTTAATAATTCTGGACTTAAGATTTTCGACATTAGCATGTTTGATACTTAATGTGACATTAGCATGTCGGATACTTAATGTGACATTAACATGTCGGATACTTAATGTGACATTAGCATGCCGGATACTTAATGTGACATTAGCATGTCGGATACTTAATGTGACATTAGCATGTCGGATACTTAATGTGACATTAGCATGCCGGATACTTAATGTGACATTAGCATGTCGGATACTTAATGTGACATTAACATGCCGGATACTTAATGTGACATTAGCATGTTTGATACTTAATGTGCCATTAGCATGCCGGATACTTAATGTGACATTAGCATGTCGGATACTTAATGTGACATTAATATGTCGGATACTTAATGTGACATTAACATGTCGGATACTTAATGTGACATTAACATGTCGGATACTTAATGTGACATTAACATGTCGGATACTTAATGTGACATTAGCATGTCGGATACTTAATGTGACATTAGCATGCCGGATACTTAATGTGACATTAACGTGTCGGATACTTAATGTGACATTAACATGTCGGATACTTAATGTGACATGTCGGAGACTAAATGTTTGTAGTGAGGGTTAATAAGAAGAGAAGGACAGGGTTTGTTTACATTAAGCGTTGTGAAGTGCTTACAGGAAACTAGTTTTGTTGTAAACAATAACAAATATAGTAAACAAGGTAAGGAGAACTGGGTCTTGGCACTGTTGTTTCATGTTTGTGTACAATGCTGAGTGTAGAGTGTAGAGTGTAGAGTGTAGAGTGTAGAGTGTAGAGTGTAGAGTGTAGAGTGTAGAGTGTAGATGTAGAGTGTAGAGTGTAGAGTGTAGAGTGTAGAGTGTAGAGTGTAGAGTGTAGAGTGTAGAGTGTAGAGAGTAGAGAGTAGAGAGTAGAGTGTAGAGTGTACAGTGTACAGTGTAGAGCGTACAATGTAGCGTGTACAGTGTAGAGTGTACAGTGTAGCTAGAGTGTACAGAATAATCTGTACCTGCATCTGGTCGGGTTTGATTGTGGTAGATCCTAGATGTCCGTTCATTCTTGAAGCCTAAAAAGTTATCATGAATTATTTTGTACGAATTAATTTGATTGGACTTAATATAATCCCAAAACGCTTTCTGTACTCGGGAAATTAATGCATTTATTTTGAAAACTTATCAAACATCTACCACATATCAAAAAGGAAAACTTAAATTATTTTTTAATCTGATATTCAATGTGCCGTGCACCAGAAGGGAGTGGGACTGATTTATTAAGTGTACTTCCTTTGGTCCTCTATGTGTACTGTACAGTTTGCCCTAGCTACTTAAAAAGTGTGGTACTTGAAATTAACCTGATTTTACAGTTTATTTATGTACTTTTAAATATCTTCATTATTTTTACATTTTATATGAAAAATGCTATTTTACATTATCTTTAAAATTTGTTAGTCTTATCATTAGGAATATATTGGATTGCCATAGCTTTAAACGTTTTCATTTTTGATACTATTTAGTATTTTTTTTTATATAAACAACATAAACCCCCAAAAATTAATTTCTTTTAAATGGATGAGACAATAGGAAATAGATAAATAAACTCTAAAGAAAAAAATAGAGTTATTAAGGGATTTAAAGGCTGCGAATATTAATAAAAAAATTTTGATTCTGAAAACTTTTTTGTTGTGTTGGTGCATTAGATTAAAGGGACTTTAGACGAAATTTCAAGCGACTCTCCATTCAAAGCGGGCATATCCGACTCACAACGGTACCCTTTAAGGGTACTTAGTTTCATCAGCTAGGAATACATGAGATAATCCATAATTTCTAATTGTGGTTTTGTGGTGTCTTGCGTATTTCCATTACAGAAAACAATGAGAAAACACGTTTAACATTCTCGTTTTTAACTGCATTTATATTGAACTTAAAAATACACAATATTTTTGACAGAAATATGTAAATCCATGAAAAAACTAGATTATTTAACAATCAAGTGTATGGATTATATACAGAAGTATTTTTTAATACATATTTTTTATATTTTATGTCAATAAATGATTCACTTATCCTAATATTCTTTTATATTTACTGAATATCAGAATTATTAATTATACGAGCACGATAAATAAATCTATCTATATATAAGAAGCAATCTCTGTTTGTATGATCTTATTTTGGTTTTAAAATTTTTAACTACAGAGAGTTGGATTTTAGAGAAGTTGGGTTCTCAAGCTTTAATATTATGTATTCATAATAGTTTAAAAAATATCAGATTTATACAAATGCAAATACATATTACATTGAAACGCGCTTAATTACATATTTCTATAAAATAATACAAGTTTCACGCATCACAACGATCCAGAGCAAAAAATAGTCAAATTTCTTTAATAGAGTATCTATATTGATATATATATACTCCCGACCTGGAAACCCGGCGTTGCCCGAGGAATTTGAAAAATAAAAAATTATTTGAGCCTTTGACAATTCTGTATAATGCATGTAGAAACTCCTTTTCTGTCATATCTTCTTAAAATAAGTCTAGAACATGTTCTATTATTTATCAAGAATGGTTATTATATATATATTTCTACAGTTTTACCCAGAAAAAGTTTATTTTATGAAAAGTATACACTTTACAGTATACACATATCCTTACACTTTGTTTTAAGTGTTTCATCCCCATCTCAGCTTTTACAGAACTCTTTTATTTTTCGAATAAAATACATAATGTTTAAACACAACACGGAGTATCAAAATACATAATGTTTAAACACAACACGGAGTATCAAAATACATAATGTTTAAACACAACACGGAGTATCAAAATACATAATGTTTAAACACAACACGGAGTATCAAAATACATAATGTTTAAACACAACACGGAGTATCAAAATACATAATGTTTAAACACAACACGGAGTATCAAAATACATAATGTTTAAACACAACACGGAGTATCAAAATACATAATGTTTAAACACAACACGGAGTATCAAAATACATAATGTTTAAACACAACACGGAGTATCAAAATACATAATGTTTAAACACAACACGGAGTATCAAAATACATAATGTTTAAACACAACACGGAGTATCAAAATACATAATGTTTAAACACAACACGGAGTATCAAAATACATAATGTTTAAACACAACACGGAGTATCAAAATACATAATGTTTAAACACAACACGGAGTATCAAAATACATAATGTTTAAACACAACACGGAGTATCAAAATACATAATGTTTAAACACAACACGGAGTATCAAAATACATAATGTTTAAACACAACACGGAGTATCANAAATATGCAAAAAAAATCATTTCTGACACCCCTAGGCTTTGTACGCCAATATAATTCACCAAAACCATACTGCAGTCCTTCAATTATCATACAGGGAAATTTTCATCTTTCTAAACATCCCAACGAATGATTTGACAGGTTCTTTGACTTAAACTGCCTCAAGGAGATATTGTATAGAAGGAGGGTGCGATAGGGTTTCCGTACACTTTGGTGTGACGTTTTTGGACTGCTAAAGAACTAGTTTTTGCGTAACATCAATAACAAAGGCAGCCGATCTAATGTAAACAAACATGAGATAACTGCTAAAAAGTAGTATTATCTTGTTAAAAAGATTGAAAAAGTTAAGGATTTAGTTTTATACGAAAAGGACCTTATTACAGAGACATTTTCAATCAAATTCAAGGTTATCCTGCCCCCGCCTCTTTATTGTTTACAATCTTTATTATTGTTGTTACGCAAAAACTAGTTCTTCAGCAGTCCAAAAACGTCACAGCAAAGTGTACGGAAACCCTATCGCCCCCTCCTTCTATTCAATATCTCCTTGAACTGCCCAAAGCTCTGTCATAAGCTGTCATAAATATAGCTTTTTGTCTCTAGTTTGTATCTAATAAATATTAAAACGGTTAAACGGATTAGATCCTAGAAAAGATTTATGGCGGGTCAAAATTTAAAATTTTTAAAAAAGGTTGACATTTATTATTTTTGAAAGTCCAATGCAATTTAAACAGAAATCCTCTTATTTGAGAACGATGAAGAAATGGTGACTTAAAAAGCATCAGTTAAAAACTAGATTACTAGATTATTAGAAAAGATTTCACGAAGTGACATAAAAGACTGGAAACCATATTTTGTATTTTCAATTTATTCTAATGTACAATTCTAGAATGTGTATAGATCATTAGTATTATTCTAATGATAAATGTATTGATTAAGTATATTGTATATATGTATAATTATATACATATCTAATATATTTATAAATATTCCGTGATTTAGCTAATCACACAAATATCAGGGGACATTATACACTAGTACACACTATACTTAATCCAATACCAAACTCACGTACATTACACAATGTTTACATGTAAAAACTATGTTAGCTAGCAGATGTGTGTCTTTCTATGAGACTATTGAAGCAAGTTCTAAGCTTTGCATTAGATTTCTTTCTAATTTATGTAAAAATGACCTCAACACAGTTCTTGGCAGAAATTTATTTTGTATTGCAAATGATTGTTCTGTAAATCCTTCCAATCTTAGTAAAATGTTAGTTAAGAAACAAATAAAATATTTTGATGTCCCATTGGAACATGAATGGAAAGTTCCGGTTTTACAAGAACTTTTAAGTACAAGAATGAATAATTTATATGTTGAAGGATTCGATGATTACGTAATAACTGAAATGATAAATATGTTATGTAGTGAGTAAAAATCATTGTTTTCTATTTGTGCATAATTTTGCATATTTTTTT
>NW_019396987.1:56614-66105 GCF_000591075.1 Eurytemora carolleeae | reverse complement strand
AGAATATTAAATAAATCTAAAATTCGGTGATGGTGATGGACCAAACCTGATATAAATAATAGAATAGGTTGATATAAAGGATAGATTAGGTTGATATAAAGGATCAACGTAACGTTTCAAACGTTAATACTTTTGATGAACACTATCGTAACGAAAACTAAAATCTAGAAAAATCAAAACGTTGACATCTCTAGTAAGTACAGTACAGTCCAGTACAATACAATACATTTTTGTAATCTAAAGTACAGTACAGTTTTGTATGGCACTGTACAGTATAGTCCAGTACAGACCAGCACAGTATATCATTCAGCTATTGAAAGTATATAATATAGAAAAATCTTTAAAAAAGTAGACAGTACATTATTGTATTGTTTCGTAGTGTACAGTATTAAATTGTCCAGTCCAGTCCAGTCCAGTTCTTTCCAATCCAATCCAGTACACTACAGTACTGTAATGTAATAAACATTATCGCTAAGACTGAGGTTTAAAAAGCACCCTTGTCAATCAGTCCTTTTTATAAATTAACGGTCAAGGAAAATTACAAAGACAAATTATTTAGGAGATGCCTAGCCTAAACCCCCCCCCCCCACCCCACGTTATGTATCATTCCTGTCTTATCCCTGAATCTGATTCATTTATTACTTGCTTTTCTTCCAAGACAATAAACTTTTTTAATAAATATCTATTAGAAACAGTACAATACACTGATAAAATACTTCCGTTCATTTATAAGAGTATCTAGGTGTGTAGTAAACACCTACTCCAATACAATTTCTCGAACCAGTATCTATCCTGGTACAACTCAGATATTCTTGACTATCAATGTCAACAGAGACACGGCTACAATCCTATAAACTATCAACTCCACTACCACTGGGCAAGATCTTGTTAGCTATGTCAACCAGGCAATAGCAATCAATAGATCAATCCAAAGCTCAAGGCAACAATCTCAATTCATATGTTTCAACGACACCAAATTACTCTCAACACTGTAATCAAAGCGGAGTTTCTGTATGAACTAATGAATATTTCTTCAGTTTAGATTAGAATTGGGTCCTTAACAGCTTAATTACAAGTTATGCGCTGTTATAAATAAAATAGTTAAGCAATCAGAATATGGGTATGACGGGGTTATATATATATATATATATATATATACATACATTGAATGGTTTATTCGCAATATATGATTTACGTATTTATTAATGGGCACATTTAGCTATATATACAATGTACAAAGTAATTTACTACAGGCCTCTATATTTGCTACAGGTGTACACTGCAATAAATCTTTTCTTATCTATTTGTACATATATGTATTAGTTATCGTCTATAAATTGTCTATAATAACACTTTTTAGATACTGCAGCTTTTATCATAGTTCCATTTTTACATTTTTGTAGAACAAAAATTGACAAAGATCTAAAATTTTCAAACAAAAATGATAAATTAGGTTGATATAGAGGATAGATTAGGTTGATATAAAGGATAGATTAGGTTGATATAGATGATAGATTAGGTTGATATGAAGGATAGTTTAGGGTGATATAAAGAATAGATTAGGTTGATGTAAAGCATAGATTAGTTTGATGTCTAGTTTAGATTAGCTTGATAGAAAAAATAAATTAGGTTGATATAAAGGTTAGATTAAGTTGATGTAAAGGATATATTAGGCTGATATATAGGATAGATTAGGTTGANAGGGGAAGAAGGGGAGGGGGTGAAGGGGGCATATTTCCCCCTAATTTTACAGGACAAAAACTGTATAATGTTAAAAGCAGGATATGCAGTAGTTTAGCAAACAATACTGTGGTAAACCAATCAACCATGTTGGAAAAGTTAAAAAACTCTTTTCGAAAGGACTGTAGATGTAATTCAAAGTGAATCCATTGAGAAAATTAAATATTTTCAATCGTGGTTTATGTAACTTGCACAATTCTACTCTAAAAAAATGGATTGTCAGAAATAAACACTTTTTAAAGGGAGTGTTCGCGAAAAATGAAAGGGGGTGTAGGCTTACGGCGGTAAATAATCGCTTCTGATCGCTACTAATCTTACTTCTATCTGTTACGTCTAAAATGAGAAATGTAGCGATCAAAAGCGATTATTTATCGCCGTAAGCCTATACCCCCTTTCATTTTTCTCGAACACTCCCTTTAAGCTAGAAAATCGACAATATCTTCTATATTATTGATCACTGTTGTGAATCAGGTACTTGAAATTTATACAACAGTCTCTTCAAATAGAAACCAGAACCAAATAATAAAATAAGGTTTTCTAGAAACTTCTCGAAACTTACAGATTATATTTATTCTCTGCCAAGACAGAAAATATAAACAAAGTTGTGTAAAGGGAGAATAATTTCGGATTTATGTATTGCTAATTTTAAAGGGTCTGGCCGTCCCTGTGGACGTAATTTCAAATTATTTTATCTGAGAAACAATAAAGAAATATCATTTGTTTGTCTGAAATAATGAAAAGTGTTGAATACTGACAGGGTTTTATTCGACTCTACTGCATAAATACACAAGTCACTTTGGAGGAGAAACCGCAATTTAAAAACATCAATTTTTAGATGGAAAAACAAGAATATCTTAAGCATGTTAAGCAAGCAAATGAATAAATAAAGGGTCACTTGAAATTACGTCGATTGTCCCAATACTGAAATATTTCTTTTCTATTATCCAGTTTGCAAAACTGCAGAATTTCAAAAATCCGCGAACCACTTTCAGAATTGGTATAATATGGTATCTTTAGAATTATATCTTTATGGCTGAGTGGTGAGTGTTATATTCCTTTTAAAATTTTCCTTCTAGAAGATTCAAAATCCTCCTTATACTACCGCCTCAAGCTTAAGATTATTCTTAAACTTAAATTTTATTCCAGGGAACATTGGTCCTTGAAATACATTAATGGAATTCTAACAGTTACAGCTGTTATCGGTCTAGCTGGTATCTGTGGTAACTGTTATAGAACCAGCTGTTATCTATCTGGCTGTTATCTATCCAGCTGTTTTATTTTCAGCTTGTAGCGATCGAGCTGCTATCTATCCAACTGTTATCTATTCAGCTGTTATGTTATTTATTTAGCTGTTATATATATAGCTGTTATCTTTTCAGCTGATATCTTTCCAGTTGTTATCTATTTAGCTGTTATTTATCCAGCTGTTTTATATCCAGCTGTTATTTATTTAGCTGTTATATATATCCAGCTGTTAACTTTCCAACTGTTATCTATCCAGCTTGCTCTGCGGGATATCTCTTATTTATCAAGTTTTTAAAAATCCCGTTGTTGTTATTCCAGCAGTTATCTATCCAGCTCTTATCTATACAGCTGTTATCTATCTAGCTGTTATTTATCTAGCTATTATATTTCAAGCTGCTATCTTTCCAGCTTTTGTACATGCAGCTATTGTATATCTAGCTGTTATATATCCAGCTATTATCGATTCAGCTGTTGTCTATACAACTGTTATCAATCCAACTGTTGTCTATACAACTGTTATCAATCCAGCTGTTATCTATCTAGCTGTTTTCTATCCAGCTGTTAACTATCCAGCTGTTGTCTATCCAGCTTTTATTTATCTTGCTGTTATCTATCCAGCTGTTGTCTATCTATCTGTTATATATCTAGCTGTTATCTATCTAGCTGTTATCTATCCAGCTGTTAACTATCCAGCTGTTGTTTATCCAGCTGTTGTTTATCCAGCTGTTATTTATCTAGCTGTTATCTATCTAGCTGTTATCTATCCAGCTGTTATCTATCCAGCTGTTATCTATCCAGCTGTTATCTATTCAGCTATTGTCTATCCATCTGTTGTCTATCTGGCTGTTGTCTATAAAGTCATCTAGACAAGTAGCTGTTATAGTAAAAAAGAAAAGTAAAAATATCAAAAAGAACAAATTGCAATACATTTTATCTTAGGTCAGCTTGATTTAGTTTCTTCTGTCAAGTTTCTAAGTTTAGGCAAGGTTTAAATGTGTTTACCTAAAAATTCAAGGTTTAAATGTGTATACCTAAAAAGTCCAGGTTTGAATGTGTTTACCTAAAAAGTCCAGGTTTAAATGTGTTTACCTGAAAGGTCCATCTTGAGCCTGTTTGATCGAAGAGCGCCCACCAGATTGGTAGAGGCAGATAGAGAACTAGCACACCGGTCAAACTTTTCACATCTTCAACCAGGTTACTGTCATACCTTAGCAACACAAGGATTTAAATCTAAAATTCGGTGATGGTGATGGACCAAACCTCTGTAGAGTAAAAAAGTAGATGTTAGTTCCACATTTATTGAAAATATATTTCGGTCTGGGTTGACCCTCGTCAGTTCTTGAGATTGTTTCTTCACAAAGATTAAACTGTAAATTTTGGTAGTGGCGTGTCGATTCACAGTGGTACCCTTCAAACCTTTGATAGGGGGATACTGGTGCTATTCCCTTCGCGTTTACAATCTTAAAATCACAATACACACAATAAAAGAAATAGTCTCGTTTGGACAATTTCTTTGACAAATTGTCCCTTAGATAGATAATACCCCGGAAGCAGGTAGGGATTAATTATCTTGAAGAAAAGAAATCTGTTTGTTTAGAAAAATTTTACTTTGTTTTAGCGAGGTCCAGCCAGTGCTCAGCCTTCTTTCCTTTAATCTTCTCCTTCAACGCACACTGAAAATATAGAACAATCGGAATCCGATAACTTTTATATTTATTAGGGAACATTAGGGATTTACACAGAATCAAGGGACCAAATTGATAGATTTGGATGGTTGTTAGGTTTTAATGGACTATCGACATAGTTTAAAGCGACCCTACAGGTTTAAAGTTCCATATTCGATTCACAACGGTGTCCATTTAACCCTTCTCTCATCCCAAAAATTCAAATATGCTCTTTTGATAATTATCCATTGTGATTACTCTAAAATTATGACAAACAGATTTATGCAGCCGAGACAAAGAAGGAAATTGACAGAATTATTCACGTTTTGATCATAAGAAAAACAACGATATCTTCCTTATTGTTGCTCGAATAAAGGTGTAAGGAGTACAGTGGCTAATCTAGCATGCAACTCCTTAATTTGTTATAGTTCACTTGAAATAACGGTAACAGTCCCTTGGATTGTGAGTTTAAAGAGTTTCATTAGAAAATAAAAAAAATATCTGAATCTGCTCTTGAATGAATGTAGATATTAACAATTGAATTAAAAAACTACTTTCAACCAAACCTGAAATGAAATTATTTAGAGGTAGAAAGATGAAAGAATTCTAAAAGTATGAATAGCTTAAAAAGAAAAATAATTCTACTAAATAAAAGAATGTTTAAAACTTAAAAAAGAAAAGGGAAGAAAGAAAATAAACAAGTGAAGAAAGATCGAGAAAAACGAAATAAAAGAATAAACAAATAGAAAAAAGACAGAAATGTTTTTAATTATAATTCCTTTTTGAAAAGAATAATTGAGAAAAACAAAAATGCCTTGAACTTCTAATATTTAAAAACTGTTAATAACTGAATAAAAGGATGAATCAAAAAAAGGTTGAAAGGAATTGAGTTTTTGCCACAACATCAAATTTTCTAATTTCTATATCTCTGGCTCTGCACCCAGTGTGTATAAACCGTTGATATTTTAAACTTAGATTATTTGACCTAATAGAATTAATAGTTTGAAATATCTAAGGTCTACGACATTGGGTCGGCAAGATGTAGGGATAAGAATATTTAAGTTTGTGGCAAAAACTCAGTTCCTTTTCAAAATAAATTAAAGAAAATTGCATAAAAAAATAAGAAGAGGATGGACTACAGAAAAAATGCATGAAAGAATGAATAAAGATAAATTTAAAAAAAGATGAAAAATGCAAAAATGGAAGAATTAAGAAATGTATGAAAAAGAAGGAAAATTACAGGAAGAAAAAATAACAGAATAAAAAAGATAAATTTAGATAAATAAAAGGAATTGATTCTTTGTCACAAAATCAGATTTTCTAATCCCTATATCTTTGCAATCAAACGTCGTTTAGACCTTAGATATTTTAAACTGTGAATTCTGTTGGAACAAATAACCTAAGTTTAAAATATTTAAAGCTTACACCCTCAGGTTGCAAAAATATAGGGATTAGAAAATTTGAGAATGTTGCTAAGACTCAATTCCTTTGAAGGAACTTACGAAAACGCTGCCAAATACACTGGGAATCACATTTCCTTGAGGAGGTTTCATCACATACAGCGGTCGTCCTAATTAAAAAATTAATTAATAAATCCGTCCATTAAAAAATCAATGCATTGCAATTGCAGAATTCTGAATTATAGAAAAAGAAAGAGGATTATCGTAATTAAGGATTAAACTGCAGGAAACATTTGTAATTTTGAAATCTAGAATTTTTAAAATTTATATTTAATAAAATGTAGAGTTTTAGATAAAAAGAAAAGATTAACAAAATTTAGAATAAATTTTGAATAGACAGATAAGAAAAAGAGGAGATTAAGAATTCGAAGAACCAACAGGTTTAGCGGAATAAAATCAATGCAATACTCGAAGCACAAATATATTACATATCTATAATCTAAAGTGCTCGTAAATGTTTCAAAGGGACTGTAAGCGTAATTTTAAGCACCCGATATACAACAGTACCCTTAAAAGCTTTGTCTGATCAGGTATGAATTAGAACTTTATGTTTCTGTTTTTAAACTTTTTATTTTAATTTGTCGTTTCTCTTTAAAAGTGAATCGCGTATTTCTTGCTTATAAGAAACAATGGAAAGATTATCCTAACTAAACACTTTTCGAGTCAGAACAATGACGTTATCTTACACATTTTCTATCAGATTAAGGTTTCAAGGGTACCGTCATTAATTCAGCATTGCCATCTTTGGGGGTGGAGGGTCACTTGAGGGTCAGTTGAAATTACGCTTACTGTCCCTTTAAGCCGAAAATGAAAATATTAATATAAACTAAACTCAATAAATCCACTCCACAACAGTTTTGATCCCTTTTGAACCGGATTTGCATCCACAAAAACATGAGGACACAAGTTTCAAAATATAAAAACATGAGGACCCAGATTTCAAAATATAAAAACATGAGAACCCACGTTTCAAAATATAAAAACATGAGGACCCACGTTTCAAAATATAAAAACATGAGAACCCACGTTTCAAAGTATAAAAAATGTTGACCAACGAGATCTCTTAATGGACTATCAACATTCGGAGAAAATAAGACCGAAAGAAATTGAAATTTTTCTAAAAAACATGTAGATACATGAGCCGGATATTTTTTTGTTACATAAGGATTGATAAGAAGAAGATATTATAAAAGCGGACAAATGGATGTATAATGAATAATCTATATTCTTAAAGTTTAAACGACTCTACCAAATTAGTTGACGCTTTTTAAGGAAACCAATGCACACCGGGGGGCCGGCTAACAACGGCTAAAAATGAGAATTTTTTTCACAACTCGGATCCCCAAAATTTGTTTAGTTTTCTACTGGCAACGCTGGGCACTTTAGATAGTATGCAATATGGATCAATCGGATCGGCCATAAGTCCTGTTGATTTAGAATAAATTTAACTAAACTATTTAAAAGTCATGCTTTTGTCATCGTCCTTTTATTAATCCCTAAACACGAACAAAAAGAACTGTGCTTTACCTATAATGATGACTTCGGCCTATTAGTCATGCTTTTAAATGTCGTCTTTCCTGTAATCCTCGAACGTATGCACGCACGGAAAAAAAAGCTGTTCTTTCTTTACCTATAATGATAACTACGGTAGCGATGAACATAAGAATGGCCGGAACTCCGAAGGCGAGGGAATAACAGGTTTTCTCGCCGAAACAGTGAACATCCTGAATCAGGTTAAATTGAAATAAAGAAACTGATTCTTTGCATTGCAACAAACTCAAATTTGCCAATCTCTATATCTTTGCACCCTGATGGTGTAAACCATTGATATTCAAAACTAGATTATTCGATCCAACAGAATTCATAATTTGAAATTTCTGTCAATTCCTGTCACGTTGGATTACATGTTTTCAGTCACAACTGTTCTCTTATTTCTAAAGAGCTAATGAGAAGAACTTTGTTTTGCATTTCTAATATGTTACAAAAAAATTTGATTTTTTTCATTTTTTTGATCAAATCAAAACTAAAAGAAGCAACGAGGTTACAAACCCAAAAGGTAAAAAAAGTCTTTGAAAACGGTAAAGAATGGAAACAGCTTGGCGTTGGCGGAAGAGTATTACTATTATTAATTTTATTTAAGTTACGACTTATATAAAAGGAAATCTAAAAAAATAAAGAAATTTAAGTTCAGTAAATTAATCTTTGTCTAACAGAAAATTCGAGGCCAAATTTTAAAAAAATTGAGCCGCGGTTTAAATTTAAGCCGCGGCTCAAATATGGTTGGTTCCACTTAAATTTGTATTAAATTTTTCAAGATTTAAGCCGACGGTCAATTAAAACTGGTTTTTGGGGGATTTGAGACGTGGCTTAAATCCATTAAATTTGGACACTGGTTAATTAAAATGTTTATTTTTTAGTTTGAATATGTTTATCCTAACTACATCATTACAACGATTACAACACACCCTACAGAAAAAAACGAAGATTTAAGTTTATTAAGTCGTCAATAAACTATAAAGTCCCTAAATTTATATTTGTATATATATATAAAAAATAGTTTTTAATGAATTTTCAGATTATTTTAGTTGCATTTAATGACGTGGTGAAACAACATTAAGTTATCTTATTTATGAAAATCTGCAAAATCATTTAATTAATATTTTTAATTTGAGACTTAAAACCAAGCAAAATATGTTCCTATCATATTTTCTCTTAACATGCAGTGAGAACAGGAAAACTGGGAAACAAATGTCGTCTTTTTTCATACTTTTACTTTCATAATGTTGCTAAGGATTTGCTAAGGATCTGCGAGTTTGGCTAATGTTCACTTTTTCAAAATCAATTCTGTTGTAAATTGCAAATTCTCCAGCAATATTTTACAACAAACAGAAATAAAACGAGAATTTAATTATTGTTAGTTCTCACTGTAACAAAAATACGCCATTCATAGAAATACTCTTTTTAATCTTTCTTTGAACAACAATGAAGAAAATATCGTCATTTTCAAACTTAACAAAGAGTTAAATTCGGTCAATTTCCTTCTTTTTCTATGATCATATATCCGCTGTAATCAGTTTCCAAAATCAAAAAATATCTAAAACGTTTTTAGCTGTGCATAATTTTTTAAGGGAGCCGTGAATAATTGAAAATCTTTAAATGCAAGATCATCTGAAATAACATCGACACTCCATTTAACTTCTCGTCTTTAGAAATTGAAATCTAGCGAATATATTGTAGTTGTGAAGATTAGGTTGAAGATAGATGATGAGATTGATCTGGTTTTATAATCCTGTATCCAGGATCAGCCCGGATCAGTCCAACCAGGATACTCCGAAGTATTTAAGGATTAAAGATGAAAACCATCCATCCATAACAACCCCCC
>NW_019396987.1:30401-56588 GCF_000591075.1 Eurytemora carolleeae | reverse complement strand
CTTTTTATCAATTCATATTTATATATTTATATATTCAGAAAAAGTTGAGAAAACTCAAACAAAAACTCAATTTTATTCGAGAAAAGTTTAAAATTGTATTGAAAAACTAAATATACCGTTTAAACATATATCTTCCTTCATAATTGAAATAAAACGGCTGATCAATCTGTGACAAAATCAAAATTAAAATATGTGATGGTTAAAAATTTTTTTGGGATTTCATTAGAAGGGCATGGAATACATCTCGATCAATAAAAAAATTTAAATCATGAATTTGTAATTTTTACCCACTGTGTCACACTAAACATGATAAGATGAGAATAGTATCCGTTTTAGTTATATTCTAAAAACTTGATTCTTGGAACAATACTAATACTGCACATCTGAGTCTGGCATTTTTAAAATGTAGTCTGTGTTTTAGTTCAATGATCTTAAAATAACAGAAAGGAATTGAGTCTTTGTCGAATTAGCTAACGTCAATATCTTTACAACCCAATGTCGTAAACCTCAGATATTTCAAATTGGGAATTCTGTTAGATCAGGTTGCGAATATATAGCGATTAACAAATTTCGAGTTTGTTTATAAAGGTTAAATTCCTTTTAACAAATTTCTTTTAATCCCTGCTTACCTTAAGAAATGTGTATCATGGCGAACGCGCATAAAAATTTGATTTTTTTCAAATCAAAAATATGACTCTTAAATATTATAACTGCTGAGTGAGAGTGTTGGTTGACCATTCTCTATAAATTTATAGCAGTGGTAAGGAAAGGTAATCTCGCTTAAGTCCTGGAGTATGGAAGTTACTATAACCTCTCTAAGTGCTAGTGTAAGGAAGGTACTAACCTCTCTAAGTGCTGGAGTAAGGAAGGTACTAACCTCTCTAAGTGCTGGAGTAAGGAAGGTACTAACCTCTCTAAGTTCTGGTGTAAGAAAGGTACTATCCTCTCTAAGTTCTGGTGTAAGGAAGGTACTAACCTCTCTAAGTTCTGGTGTAAGGAAGGTACTAACCTCTCTAAGTTCTGGTGTAAGGAAGGTACTAACCTCTCTAAGTGCTGGAGTAAGGAAGGTACTAACCTCTCTAAGTGCTGGTGTAAGGAAGGTACTGATCAAGGATCCTGCGTTGATAGCGAAGTAGAAAACAGAGAAGAAGGTTTGAAGCTGTCGAGTTTGCTCCGGTAGTTTAAACTGATCACCTAATAAAATGAAAAATTAGATCAAATTTTTTTTCTCGACATTTTCGCTTTTTATCCTTCTTTGTTTCAAATTATCAGAGATGTCATATTGACGGCTAAGAAGAACCTCGACTATACCCTTTTTACCCCCCCCCCTTTTCTAGAAGGCCCTAATTGCCTCTACGAACCAGGCCTCCCCTCCCATTTTGTCCTCAGCGCAGAAACCCTTTTCCCCCCTTTCAAACCCTATATAAAGGCCCCTTCGACCACCGCCAAAGCAGTGTGTGACCCAATTTTTAGCCGGAAATTTTTGGATATCTCATTCAGGGTAAACTGTTATTTTATTTTATATCTTTAATTTTCCCCTCCCTGCCCCTTTTTGAATTCTTGGCCTTTTTATTATTGTATTATTATGTTCATGATCTATTTAGTTTTAGTGTATTAAGTACTTTTTAGCTTTTCTATTCTGTTATAACCACCAAATTGTATTTAATAAATAAGTAAATTATTATTTTTTAACTTTGGTAGGTTAATAGGCTAAGCTTAGGAAGTCTTGGGTACGGGAAGTTTTTTGAAGATTGCTAGATTTCGTTAATACCATAATTAGATTGAATTATCCTTACAAAATAGTTTAAATACCAATAATGGTAGTCCCTTCTGCTCTCTAACCTACCTTCTTTAACTCTCTGGTAGTCCCTTCTGCTCTCTAACCTACCTTCTTTAATTCTATGGTAGTCCCTTCTGCTCCCTAACCTACCTTCTTTAACTCTCGGGTAGTACCTTCTGCTCTTTAACCTACCTTCTTTAACTCTCTGGTAGTCCCTTCTGCCCACAAACCTACCTTGTTTAATTCTATGGTAGTCCCTTCTGCTCTCTAACCTACCTTCTTTAACTCTCTGGTAGTCCCTTCTGCTCTCTAACCTACCTTCTTTAATTCTATGGAGTCCCTTCTGCTCCCTAACCTACCTTCTTAAACTCTCTGGTAGTCCCTTCTGCCCACAAACCTACCTTCTTTAATTCTATGATAGTACCTTCTGCTCTCGAACCTACCTTCTTTAACTCTCTGGAAGTCCCTTCTGCTCTCTAACCTACCTTCTTTAACTCTCTGCTCTCTAATCTACCTTCTTTAATTCTATGGTAGTCCCTTCTTATCTCTAACCTACCTTCTTTAACTCTCTGGTAGTCCCTTCTGCCCACAAACCTACCTTCTTTAACTCTCTGGTAGTCCCTTCTGCCCACAAACCTACCTTCTTTAATTCTATGGTAGTATCTTTTGCTCTCTAACTTACCTTCTTTAACTCTCTGGTAGTCCCTTCTGTTCTCTAACCTACCTTCTTTAACTCTCTGGTAGTCCCTTCTGTTCTCTAACCTACCTTAATTAACTCTCTGGTAGTCCCTTCTGCTCTCTAACCTACCTTCTTTAACTCTCTGGTAGTCCCTTCTGTTCTCTAACCTACCTTCTTTAACTCTCTGGTAGTCCCTTCTGCTCTCTAACCTACCTTCTTTAACCCTCTGGTAGTCCATTCTGCTCTCTAACCTACCTTCTTTAACCCTCTGGTAGTCCCTTCTGCTCTCTAACCTACCTTATTAAACCCTCTGGTAGTCCCTTCTGCTTTGTAACCTACCTTCTTTAACTCTCTGAACCCAATTACTTAAGTTCTGAGTAATAAAGAAAGTTTCTCTATGCCTGTGAAAATGTGAAAATAAGAGATAGGTTTTATTATTTCCTTATAGAGCAAAGTTAAAAAAAGGAAAAAGACAAAAAAGTATTTTGCATTTTCTTCCAATTGAATTTTTTTCAAGGATATTATGTTTGCATTATGTGTATTTTTATTAATTAAGTTAGTGGTAATGAAAATATTTTAAAAATCTTTATCAGCAAAAATAAAACGAGAAATAAAAGGCAAAAAGGAAAAAATCTGATTTACATCAAACCTGTTCTCTTAGTGTATGAGACACTTAAAGGAACTGTCCGCGTAATTTTGAATTGTAGAAATATTTTACAAAAACACGGCTTATTAAATTCAACTTTAGGCTGAATTTTTTTGTGGACACTCATGAGTGGCCGGGGGGTGTTATAGACTAAAAAATCGAAATATTTTTTTTTCAAAACTTAATAAATCTAAATTATTTATTTTTGAGTGTAAAAATCACATTTTTATTCTAAAGTCGAAATTTCAGAAAAGAACCGAGTCTAATCCATACTTTGTGTAAACCTTTGATTTTTCAAACTAAGATTTTTTAATCTGATATATATAGTTTGAAATATAAACATCACAGGTTGCAACGATATAGGGTTTAGAAAATAAGAGTTTGAGGCAAAGACTAAATTCTTTAATGTTATTGATGTAACTATTTTTGAAATACTGGGTTGACCTATTCTTTTAAGTCCTCATTAAAAACGCTGTTTTATGCCTTAACCCAGAGGTCGGAAGTCTTTTGTAGAGTTTATTTAATCTTGATCTCTTAATTAACTCTTTTTAATTTAGAGATATTTTTTTTTGATTCAATAAAAGTTATCTCCACAGTATACAGGGTTATCTGTACAGTCTACAGGGTTATCTCTACAGTATACTGGGTTATCTCTACAGTCTACAGGGTTATCTCTACAGTATAAAGGGTTATCTCTACAGTATACTGGGTTATCTCTACAGTTTACAGAGTTATCTCTACAGTATACAGGGTTATCTCTACAGTATACTAGGGTTATCTCTACAGTCTACAGGGTTATCTCTACAGTATACAGGGTTATCTCTACAGTATACTGGGTTATCTCTACAGTATACAGGGTTATCTCTACAGTATACAGGGTTATCTCTACAGTATACAGGGTTATCTCTACAGTCTACAGGGTTATCTCTACAGTATACAGGGTTACTGAAGAGGAATTAAATATATCTCTAAGTCTGCATAAAATAGGATGTAGATCAATGCTTGATCCCGGGATTTACAATATAAAAGTTTTGACTTCAAATGAAATGAATATATTGATAACGTAAAATTCTGAATGTAAATCTAGCTCTGCTATCCTTCCACACTAGTTCTCACAAGGAGGGAAACTTTCAAGAACATATTTCAGAAGAAAGAAAATCTTAACTTTATGTTTTCGATGTCGAAAAACTTGCATCTGGGATAAAAATAGTCTAATCCGTCTTGTGTGCGAAATCTCAAGAGGTGCATTACATTTCTGCAAAAATATTACTTTAGTGGTTTAAAATAACTTTTCTATGATATCATGAATTCATTGTTTTAGAGTTGTTTTGGACATGGGTTAAACTTTAAATTTAGTTAAAACTAAATGATTTAGATTTTATTTCCTGAAAAATTTTGTTTCTGTCAGAGACAGACAGATAGACAGATAGACAGACAGATAGATAGACAGATAGAAAGATAGACAGATAGACAGATAGACAGATAGACATATAGACAGATAGACAGATAGACAGATAGACAGATAGACAGATAGACGGATAGACAGATATACAGATAGACAGATAGACAGACAGACAGACAGACAGACAGACAGACAGATAGACAGACAGATAACTTTTTGTTGAAAACCAAGTTTTATTGTTCTAGGGTTTCCAGTAAAATGGAGAAAACCATTTCGCAAAAAAAAATTCGCGTTTATCTGTTTCGCGAAAAAAGCAAAATTTCACATTTTTCACGAAAAAAAAATGTTTTTGGAAAGTTTATTTTGAATGCATAGGAGACGTGAATTCCATCTTATTACTAATTAAAAAACGTACGTGGAAAAGTTATATACTGTCTTAGAAGAAAATAAATATAATAAAAAATTGTCAAAAGCTAGAAATATTTTACCTTGGCTGTAGAACTTTATCAAATTTTTGCAAACTTCCGGGATTTGAATTTCCGGATTTTACCTTCAGAAAATCTTTCGTCTGGAATTCTACTCCGGAATTTTGTCATTCCGGAAAATATAAAATATTCCGTATTTTTTATTTTGTTGTAAGATGGTTTAATCTTTAATTGTTAATATTAGTCCCACTGTGTGCTCAGAATTGGAAGAAAAAGTTTCATAATCTACATTTGTTGAATTTTTCCTATATTTGTATGTTTTCTTGTAATCATTTTTTTTGCAAAATAATTTTATTTTTTCACTGAATAAGTTGAATAATGAAATGGTAAAAGAAAGTTTTCTGAAGAGCATCGAAAATGGTTTCTCCCTCTTAAAAATATTCACCCCTGGACGTGAAGGAAAATGGTTTCTCCCTCTTAAAAATATTCACCCCTGGACGTGAAGGAAAAAGTTTTCTGATTAAATCTTTCTAACTTTGTTTCTAGACTTCAATTATTTCCAATAGAATGATCTCCATCTTGAGTTTATGGATTGTTAAAATGGATTAGATTTCTTATGCTTCGTTTCTTCTCACGATTATTTTTAAACACTGGGTAAACATCTTTAAAGGACTGCCAATGGGTTCTCCATTTAAAAAGGGGGTATGTACGATTCACATCAAAATTTACTCCATTATTTCTTAAGAAATCCGCAGGTTACTTTTATTGAGAAACCATAAGAGAATATAGCCAATTTTTCAAATAGAAATTAAGGATATCTCATTCATTCTTGTTGATAAATCAAAACTTTTAAGGGTAACACCTATATGCCACTATTTAAAGAAAGGGTCACTTGAAATTTCGTATACAGTCCCTTTGATGGAAAAGTAAACAGAAAATATTCAGGAAATATTTGACTTACTTCAGGGAATTTTACTTTTAAGGGATTATTACAGACAAATCCGCCTCCGATCCAACATTATATAGTTCACCTCCGAACCAACAACGATTCCTCTGATTATTATAGTTCACCTCCGAACCAACAACGATTCCTCTGATTATTATAGTTCACCTCCGAACCAATAACGATTCCTCTGATTATTATAGTTCACCTCCGAACCAAAACGATTCCTCTGATTATTATAGTTCACCTCCGAACCAATAACAATTTCTCTTATTTACCAAACTAACACTCTGATTGTATAATATACCTTTAAACTAACAATGCTTAACTTTCCTCCAATAAAATAATTTACCTCCAATCCAACCATCCGGCCTCCGATTAAATAAACTAACCCTTTAGGTGTATAATAAACATTTGAACTAACAATGATTTACTATCCTCCAATTAAATAATTTACCTCTGAACTAACCCTCTGATTGTATAATAAACCTTTTAACTAACAATGATTAACTATCCTCCAATAAAATAATTTGCCTCCAATCAAACCATTTGGCCTCCGATTAAATAAACTAACCCTCTGGGTGTGTAATAAACCTTTAAACTAACAATGATTTACTATCCTCCGATTAAATAATTACCTCCGAAAGCAGAGACACAGGGTTTAATTCCTCCAGTTCCAATTGCAATCAGCGCCAGACCAATCAATGAAAACTCACTAAAAAAATACAAATATTAAAAATGTCTAAATTAAAGGGAACGTATACCAAATATGAAAGTAATAATCTCTATCTTTCATTTATATAATTTGTAATTAGGGAATGTGAATTCAAATATCACATTAACTCCCTAGAAGGGGATAATTTATTTGGTGTACCGTCCCGTTTTACCATCTGTAGTTTGTGTGTATTCTGTACATATTTGGTGTACCGTCCCGTTTTACCATCTGTAGTTTGTGTGTATTCTGTACATATTTGGTGTACCGTCCCGTTTTACCATCTGTAGTTTGTGTGTATTCTGTACATATTTGGTGTACCGTCCCGTTTACCATCTGTAGTTTGTGCGTATTCTGTACATAAAAAAGTTGTGTCAGTACTTTAAATGATTCGGAATTTTCATTTTTCGTTATCACTTATTCAAAAAATATATTATTTCATTTTCAACACAACTAATTAACGATTTGAACGCATACTGCTACCAACATTTATTTAAGAAATATAAGTTTATGTTTATGTATGAACATAAAAACATTTTCCAAGATTAATATTCTAGCCAGGAATGTTCCAGAAAGTTAAGTTTAGTGTGCAAACATCTTTAGATGGTTTCACAAAGAGTAATGTTTCCCATTAATGTTGTTTTTCAAATATATATACAGATAGTTTATGCTAGCAGGGGGCATCCTTTATCCTTTATCCAATATCATGCTAAAAACCTTAATTGCAGAAAGAAATTTATACTGCATCAGTGCGTTGTGTGTATTATATACAAAATAAACAAACATAATTGATTTTAAAAACCTAAACATCCATATATCCTTTTAACCTCATGTCGTTGTATAAACATTTAAAACTGAAAATCCAAATTTTTGCTAGATTCTCATCGACTAAACGTATCTTTGTAACCGAATGTTGTAAACCTAATTGTGTAAATATTTCAGACATTTTTTCTATAGCAGAGGTCGTAATTTTAAATATTCAAGTTTTTCGACATCATGTTGCAAAGATATAATGACTATAAAATTGAAATTTGATGCAAGGATTCAGTTCCTTAATATCTATTACGCCAGGTTTGTCAGGCAATAAGTCTAAGATTGTGAACAAACTTAATAATGAAAAGTGAAAAATGTAGTACTTTTGATTTAAAATGTACCTTTGATCATAATTGAGAAAATAGTTTTTGTTTTAGTGTCTAATTTTCTTAACATCCTATTTCTTAAAGGGAGTGATCGCGAAGAATGAAAGGGGGGTTTCGGCAGCAGATATCGAATTAAATTTTTTAAGGTGATTACGTCTTTACATTTTTATACATAAGGTTGAAAAGATATGAATATTAGGCTGTAAAATATATTTCAGGGGCTGTAAGCGTTATGCATAGATGGCAATGTCCGACTTAAAATTGTAGCCTAAAAAACGCTTTGTCTGGAGTATGAATTTAATACAATTTCTTTTGTTTCTCTAAACTGTTTTTATTCATTTGTGGTTTCTCTGCGAAAGTGAACTTTAATTTATTAGAAGCAATTGTGAAACTCACAGAAAGTTCTAATAAACACTATTTCAGTCAGAAAAACGACAGTATCTTCCTCATTTTTGTTAAGGTTTCAAGGGTACCGTTGCAAATTTGGTATTTTACTCATGCATGGAGGGTCCAAAGAAAAATGTTACTAATACCCCCTCCACCCCCCCCTGCTTAGGGCATCCAACCTCACCAAGAGGAAAAAAACTAGGGTTTTCTACATAATTTCAATTGACCCACTAATTATCGAGGGGCATTTCCGATTCACAATGGTATCCATTAAAGCTATATTTCTGATTCACAATGGTATCCATTAAAGCTTTATTTCCGATTCACAATGGTATCCATTAAAGCTTTATTTCCGATTCACAATGGTATCAATTAAAGCTTTATTTCCGATTCACAATGGTATCCATTAAAGCTTTATTTCCGATTCACAATGGTATCCATTAAAGCAGTATTTCCGATTCACAATGGTATCCATTAAAGCTATATTTCTGATTCACAATGGTATCCATTAAAGATTTATTTCCGATTCACAATGGTATCCATTAAAGCAGTATTTCCGATTCACATTGGTATCCATTAAAGCTTTATTTCCAATTCACAATGGTATCCATTAAAGCTATATTTCCGATTCACAATGGTATCCATTAAAGCTTTATTTCCGATTCACAATGGTATCAATTAAAGCTATATTTCCGATTCACAATGGTATCCATTAAAGCTATATTTCTGATTCACAATGGTATTCATTAAAGCTATATTTCCGATTCACAATGGTATCCATTAAAGTTGTATTTTGTATATTGTAAGGAGAAAATTGCTAAAAGCGACTTATACTGAAGAACGTAACGTACATACAAATTGAGAAAGTTGCAACATATGACTCGGATCGTAAAAAAATT
The DNA here is from genome assembly GCF_000591075.1 of Eurytemora carolleeae. Classification (NCBI taxonomy): domain Eukaryota; kingdom Metazoa; phylum Arthropoda; class Copepoda; order Calanoida; family Temoridae; genus Eurytemora; species Eurytemora carolleeae. Next base: position 47,576 of record NW_019396987.1, on the reverse strand, counting down.
CTTTCATTTCAAACAAATCATTCAGATTTTACAACCTACAGTCATCGATTATTTTCGACGCATTTCTATATAGTTAATATTTCATAATATTTTTTATTTGTTATGCACTTAAAACGCCGAAATAGTTGGCCGCCAGGTGTCTCTGTTCTCGATGCTTTGAATGATTTCACGTGGCAGAGACACCTAGAGGAAAAAACGTCGTTTTTAGTGCATTGCATAAACAAATAACAAATATTATGAAACATTAACTATATTCTAATTCGTCGAAAAATAATCGATGTCGAAACTAATATTTCAATATTTCAATGATTTGTTTGATATTAAATTGATTTGTTTACGATCCGAGTTGAATGTTGCATCTTTCTAGACGTTTTTAACAAATTTCTCCTTATAGACCCAACAGATAGAATTAAGATTAGTAGCGATCAAAAGCGCTTTTTTATACCCCCTTTCATTTTTCGCAAACACTCCCTTTAAACTTTTTAAATTTAATGACCTAAAGTTCTAATTGGGTTTCTTTTATAAATATTAAGTTTCGACGGTTTATAAAAAGGTATGGCCAAGATAAAAACAATTTCGTAAAAACTCAGGTTAATTTAAATTACCAGACCGACTTTTAGGCAGCTAGATCAAGTTGTACAAATACGGGAAAATGAAACAGTACACTAAATGAATCATCTCCTTCTTGTGAGACTTATGTTGAAAAGACATTAAATAAATTATATACAGTCGTCCATAGTTTTTCATCCTTGGTACTTGGGTTATCCTGTAAATGTAATTGAATGTAAGGTTTGAGAATATGACTGAAGACGTAAGATTGAAGAGTGATATATCTGTATATACCTATATATATGTATCTGTATATATATATAATATATATATGTATCTGTATAAATATATATATATATAGGTATATAGAACAGATATTGGGTTCAGTTGAGCATCTAATGTAAAAGTACTCAACAACTCACTTTTACCCATTATAAAAACAACCCAGAGATTCCCAATAATACAAACCATCCTTCACTCTTTGGTATCCATCTTCCAAATAAAAACTATCTAATTCCAAAAAATATATAAATAATATTTTAGAAATCATCAGAAGTTCACAATTAGAAGCTTAAACATTGTGTTTGTAATACTCGACTAGCATTTCGAAATAACAAGAATATATCAGAAACATTCTAATCATATTGTCGAAAAAAATTATCATAATTTCAAATTGAATTCGGGGGTTCGATATTAAACGTAACAAAATGTTTGGGTTTAGATATACTATTTAAATGGGTCCGAAAGTGAAGGCTTAGCAAATTATATATCTAAAGGTTTCATGTAAGTGAAGTGTTCATTGGCAGCCAGATGAGAATAAGAAATAAGAGAGTGGAGACTTTTTACATTCCTAACCTATACACTATACACTGCCAGGGTTCTACCTCTTTATATCTTCTAATCAATTATCTATATATATAAAGTTGTAATGATCGTATGGGTGGGTGTGTGTTTGTTTGTTTGGATGTCTGAGCATAACTTATGAACCCTTGGACCGATTTGCCTCAAAGGAATTGAGTCTTTTTCACAAACTCAAATTTTCTAAACCCTATATCTTAGCAACTTGATGGTGTAAACCTTTGATATTTCAAACTTAGATTATTTGATCTACCAGAATTCAATGCTTGAAATATCTAAGGTCTACAGCATTGGGTTGCAAATATATTGGGATTAGAAAATCTGAGTTTGTGGCAAATACTCAAATCCTTTTTATTAGAGAACTCGGTAAAACATGGAAATCTTTATAGCTGAGTTTTAAGTTCTTAACTGAGTGGTTTGACTTTTACGGGGAAAAATCCAAGCAAAGCTAGTCATTAATATAATAGTAGAGAATACTCGAGGTTTAGTGATTTATGAATTAGAAAATTCGCCAAAATCCAACAAACAGGGTTTATTTAACAACTTTCCAAATTGGTTGAGCGCAATTTTGATCTTAGTTGATTGGAAATGATGACTGCTAATCTAGAACATATATAACAGCTGAGTTGGAACATATGTATAGGTCAGGTAATCTAAGTTATATTTCAGTAGATCTGAAACGTATATGTATCAGCCAATCTGGAACATATTTTTGGAAAATATCAGCTGATCTGGAAGATAACTCTACTGATCTGGAACGTATTTGTCCGCTAACTTGGAACAAATAGTGTCAGCTAATCTAGAACATATATGTCAGCTAGCCTAGAAAATAAATGTCAGCTAATCTAGAACATTTATGTCAGCTAATCTAGAACAGATATCACAGTTAATCTAGAACGTATGTGTCAGCTAATCTAGAACATATAAGTCAGCTAATCTAGAACATTAATGCCAGCTAATCTAGAACATATATGTCAGCTGATCTAGAACATATATATATGCCAGCTGAATTGGACCATATATATCAGATAATCTAACATATATTTCAGTAGATCTGAAACGTGTATGTATCAGCCAATCTGGAACATATTTATCAGCTAATTTGTAAAATATATATATCTACTGATCAAAAACACTTACATCAGCTGATCAGGAACACATATATCATCTGATTTGAAACACCAAATTTGAAATATATATATACTGATCTTAAACGCTTGTATCAGCTGATCTGGAATGTATACGTCTCCATACGTCAGCTATAAATTCGGAACGTACATGTCAGATAATTAGTGAAATATATATCAGCTCATCTGAAATATATAATATGTCAGCTGATGTTTAGCAAAGAAAACCTGCATGAGAAAACAATTCTACTTCCATTCATATTGATATATTGAAATCATGATATAGATAAATATTGGTGTCACCTGCCTGTTATGGTTTTAAAATGGAAAATTGGAATTATTTAAATATCGGAAACCGTTGAATCAGCAGAAATTTTGCATTAGATCTGTAAATAATATATCTAGGATTTCTGTTTTTGCTGGTTAGTGTGTTTACTTTTAGTTATGGTTTTCTTTATTTACATAAATATATAAATGTCTACGAAAACACACAATTTGCGAATAATTTCTGATTCATGATAAAAGAAAATCTATAAGAACTCGTTCATTTTCGTTCTTGGCGACCCTGTTTATTCTGACCATCTTTGTGGAGCACGTGCCAGGATCTTCTATTATAAGGGATGAAACTATTTCATCCAAAATATTTTTTAAAAACTCATTCAGTAATTAACGATATAAAAAATAAACACAGATCGTTTGGGAAGATTGATTTTTGAATTTTTCAAAACATGATGATATCAGATGAGACTTGGACCGCTGAATACTGTCCATTCTTCCTTTTTTCGATGTTATGAACAAAATTTTGACATAAGGCTTAAAACTAGTTTAGCTTTTTGCTAATTAATTTCTAAACTCATATTTCGGCTGGACATTTCAATACTCATTTTGATTTTTTGGTCTGGCTTGCATTAGTGAATTTAGACAGGTTAAATAAACCATGATGTACACAATAAACCACCCCAGCAGAATTGTGTACAGTGTTAGACAGGTTAAATAAACCATGATGTACTCAATGAACCACCCCAGCAGAATTGTGTACAGTAACAGACAGGTTAAATAAACAATGATGTACACAATGAACCACCCCCAGCAGAATTGTGTACAGTGACAGACAGGTTAAATAAACAATGATGTACACAATGAACCACCCCAGCAGAATTGTGTACAGTGACAGACAGGTGAAATAAACCATGATGTGCACAATGAACCACCGTTGCAGAATTGTGTACAGTGCTAGACATGTTAAATAAACCATGATGCAAACATCGACTCCCTGCAGCAGAATTACTGTGGTGGTTCGTTGTAATACATCTGAGGATATTTTAAGATATAATTTACTCATTATTTTTCTTTCTCTCTGCGTTGAACCATTAATAAAGTGTACAAGGAGTGTGCCTACAAGGAGGGAGGGGCACCTGCGCCGCCATGAACCTCTCAGTGTATCTTCTATGCTAAAACTTAATACATGTTTAGAGAAAAATCTGAAGTTAAAATTTGATGAATCCATTCATTCATTTTAACCATTTCGATTTTTATAAATTTTCTATTGTAAAATTATTCCTTTTCAAAGATTTCTATCTCTAAACAATTTTTCAAAAAAAGATGTCGCTTCAATCAAAGTTTACAACAAATCTAAATAAGTTCACTCCTGAATTTTTTACATTAAACACATATTTAAGTTTTAGCATGAAATTCATAATTTATAGCGAAGGCTTGTTCCTAGCTGTATGGCAAATCTGGGAGGCTCACAGCGGCGAGATTGTTTCTTCCTCCTAACACAATAGTAAATACTCCAGACAGAATGCAGCTCTAGTACTATATACAGCTGTCTTTATGTATGATTTATAACCAATATGCATTCCATATTTTACATAAAAGATTATAATTCTTTTTTTTACATTTTTCCAGATCTCTCTATATTCCACTTTTAAAATTTCTCTTTGAAGGAACTGTAAACATATTTTCAAGTGACCCCGTGTTTGTGGAGTTTATGTCCGATTCACAATGAGTGACGTTTTGTCAGTTTTCTATCTTTAAACATTTTCATCAATTGGGTCTCCTGGAAAATGTGCAAGTCACTTTTACAGAAAAAAAAATGAAAAAAACATCAATTTTCAGACAGAAGAACCAGGATGTTGTGAATCGGTTTAACGTCTATACAATTCCTTTAATTTGTACAATTACTTACACAGGTGGTACTCCAAGGGTAGGTATAGATGCCAGAGTTTTAAGAAGATGACCGAGAACATAGAATACAGAGATGGAGACAATTGTCTTAAACTTCCCGAGGTACATGTCCGCTAAGATAGAGCCGTAGATGGGAGTAAAGTAGCAGAAGGTGGAAAACGTGTGATAGATTACCTAAAAAATTTAATGTTCATAAAACTAATGAGTCATTTTTTATTTATATTATTTTTTAAACAAGGTGAATCAGGAAAATAAATATTTTCTAGATCCAAGGATGAAGGATGAAGGATGATGGATGATAAAGGATAAAGGATAAAGGATAAAGGGTAAAGGATGAAGGATGAAGGATGAAGGATGAAGGATAAAGGATGAAGGATGAAGGATGAAGGATGAATGATAAAGGATAAAGGATAAAGGATAAAGGATGAAGGATGATGAAGGATGATGAAGGATCCAGGATGAAGGATGAAGGATCCAGGATGAAGGATGAAGGATGAAGGATAAAGGATAAAGGATAAAGGATATAGGATGAAGGATAAAGGATAAAGGATGAAGGATGAAGGATGAAGTATGAAGGATGAAGGATGAAGGATGAAGAATAAAGGATATAGGATAAAGGATGAAGGATAAAGTATAAATGATAAAGGATGAAGGATAAAGGATAAAGGATGAAGGATGAAGCATAAAGGATAAAGGATAAAGGATAAAGAATGAAGGATGAAGGATGAAGGATGATGAAGGATGAAGGATGAAAGATGAAAGATGAAGGATGATAAAGTATGAAGGATGAAGGATGCAGGATAAAGGAAAAAGGATGAATTTTGAATGATGCAGAATAAAAGATAAAGGATAAAGGATAAAGGATGAAGGATGATGAAGGATGATGAAGGATGAAGGATGAAGAATGAAGGATGAAGAATAAAGGATGGTTGAAAAGGTGCGTAAAATTCCCGAAAATCTCATTAAGAGCTGGTGTGTTTTAATTTATTTCTTTATTTAGAATCAAGTGTTTCTTTATTGAAAATTGTTTTTGGTAATTTTAAATGTATTCTATACATTTGGAATTGATATTTCAAATTGATTTCTATATTTGAATTGTTTTCTATATTTTGAATTGTTTTCTATATTCTGAATTGTTTTCTGTATTTTAAATTGTTTTCTGTATTTTGAATTGTTTTCTATATTTTGAATTGTTTTCTATATTTGAATTGTTTTCTATATTTTAAATTGTTTTCTATATTTTGAATTGTTTTCTATATTTTGAATTGTTTTCTGTATTTTAAATTGTTTTCTGTATTTTAAATTGTTTTCTATATTTTAAATTGTTTTCTATATTTTGAATTGTTTTCTATATTTTGAATTGTTTTCTATATTCTGAACTGTTTTCTATATTTTGAATTGTTTTCTGTATTTTAAATTGTTTTCTGTATTTTAAATTGTTTTCTATGTTTTGTAAATGTTTCCCGTGAAGAAATTGTACAATTATCCAGGTATTGTTATAATTCTGGTTTTCTGCTTCTTTGTTCAAACCTTTTCGTTTCTTTATTCTTCTAACATTTAGCTGTCAAGCAGTTCCTTTCCAGGGAACCCTGTTCCATAGTTCCTTTCCGGGAAACCCTGTTCCATAGTTCCTTTCCAGGGAACCCTGTTCCACAGTTCCTTTCCAGGGAACCCTGTTCCATAGTTCCTTTCCAGGGAACCCTGTTCCATAGTTCCTTTCCAGGGAACCCTGTTCCATAGTTCCTTTCCAGGGAACCCTGTTCCATAGTTCCTTTCCAGGGAACCCTGTTCCATAGTTCCTTTCCAGGGAACCCTGTTCCATAGTTCCTTTCCAGGGAACCCTGNCCCTCCTTCTCCCTCCTTCTCCCTCCTTCTCCCTCCTTCTCCCTCCTTCTCCCTCCTTCTCCCTCCTTCTCCCTCCTTCTTCCTCCTTCTCTCTCCTTCAAACTTTAGGAACCAGAAGTATCTTTTAAAAACTGTCAATATTTACAATTTTGAACATGTATGTTTTCAAAATATGCAGTCAATATGCAGTTATATGCAGTCAATAAAATCTTTGATAACTAGGATAAAATTGTTTGTATATATCTTTGAAAACATTTCCAGTTTGACGCTTGTGAAATAATTTTGAGTAATTTTTATAAAAGGTTTTCATTAACGACCAGTCGCGTAATCAGAGCAGCAAGGGATTATCAAGGAGAAAATTAATATCAGAAAGAAAACATCATACTCCCATATAAAGTGCAAACTGCAAATATTGTGATTATTATGAGTGCACAATGCACCTAATTACTCAAGTGAACAATCTAAATGAGAAATTAAGATGCAAAGATTAAAAAATCCTGTAAAATTGATAATTAACAAAGGAGACTTCTATTTATTTCTTTTACTAACTAAATATTAAATAATGATGTCTGAATCTGTTAGAACTACTTACAATTGAGTTTTACCTTTTTCTTTCATGTTTTATATCACTTTTTTAAAACATATAGACTTTATAGACTTTATAGAGTGGCATGTCCGATTCCATACCATTGAAAGCTTTGTCTGATTAGCATTCTAAATATGTATAATATTTTCAGTCATGCCTTGATCTCACGTTCAAAATCGCTGAAATAGCGAGATCTTTTTCTTTCATGTTTTATATCACTTTTTTAAAGCATAAAAAGACTTTATAGAGGGGCATGTCCGATTCCATACCATTGATTGCTTTGCTTGTTTAACTTTAACTACATCCTGTCTTTATAAATATGTATAATATTTTCAGTCATGCCTTGATCTCACGTTCAAAATCGCTGAAATAGCGAGATCTTTTATACTTAAAAATTAAATATACCGACAAAAAAGTTTAAAATAGCAAATACGAAATATCTATTATTTGAAGGATGAAAATGCTCACTAGCTGGACTTTAACCAAGACCCTAGTTTACCATTTGCAAAGATGGCAATACCTGACACACACTGGTATTCTTAAAACCTTTGTCATATCAAGTATGAAATTATAGATATCATGCAATGTTTTAATTTTGAAAACTGATTATTTTTCATTGTGGTTTCTCTACAAAAGTGACTTGTAATTTTTACTGCAGAAAAACTTTTTGCAGAAAAAGTATAATTTTTAGTTGGATAGTATCTCCATTATTTGTTATTTTCCGAGTTCAATAAACAACGTTTATCAAGTCATTGAGTTGAAGGCCAGTAATTTATCCGTCAACAGCTGATTAAACAGCTGACATTCAGCTGACAGCTTTCCTATCATTAGCGGTTCATGATTGATTGATTGCAGAGTGTACGCCATCTTTAAATAAAAGTTAGAAAAACTTAAATTTCCAAATCCATATATATATCAAAACAGGCATCACTTACTTTTGAATCCTGAATGGACTTTGGAAACAAAAATATTTTTTTAATTTTATCTATCTATCAATCTATCTATCTATCAATCTATCTTTCTATCTAATTCCATAGTCTCCAAGTTATCTCTATACATATATTCTCCTAACTGGGAATTGGAAAACCGTCTCTTCCTTCATAAATTCATTTCATTTTAGGTTTAAACACATAGACCTAGTAGTGCACAGAGGAATCAGTAGGATACATAGATCTAGCAGAGCACAGATGAATCAGTAGATGCATAGACCTAGTAATACACAGAGGAATCAGTAGGATTCATAGACCTAGCAGAGCACAGAGGAATTAGTAGGGTACATAGACCTAGTAGTACACAGAAGAATCGGTATCATACATAGACCTAGTAGTGCACAGAGGAATCCGTAGGATAAATAGACCTAGCAGAGCACAGAGGAATCAGTAGGATAAATAGACCTAGCAGACGACAGAGGAATCGGTAGGATACATAGATCTAGCAGAGCACAGAGGAATCAGTAGGGTACATAGACCTAGCATAGTACACAGAGGAATCAGTAGGATACATAGACGTAGCAGAGCACAGAGGAATCAGTAGGATACATTGATCTAGCAGAGGTCATCGGAATCCGTTGGTAAACTTTATCTTCCACAGATAAACCTTTTATAGCTTACAATAAGAAGAACAAGAATTCTGAATGACTGCACTGAAATCTTTGTTTTTCTCACACAATGATCCAATGGTGGCAAAATCCGTTGAGAATTTTGCTATTACATTCTTATACCGCAACTTTATAATTAAAAAATATAAATGTCCAGGGCGTAACAAAATATAAGGCCAAAGTGTTGCGATACTGAAAAATGATGCAACTTTATGCAGCAATCAGTATCTATATAGTATAACATTTACATTATCTTAGATAGAAAAACGAAGATATAGTCCTCACTGTTACTCAAAAAAATGTTTCAAGGATTTTTTAATCAAACGGGCAAGTACTACTATTTATATATCTCTTTAAATGTACGATCACTTGAAATTAAGTCAGCATGCAGTCCCTTTACCTGAATAAGTGATTATTTAAGATTCTTAAAACATCTATTTGATAATTTGATATATAACTTTAGAATCATTTACACGTCTAATGTGGAAGCAAAAAGAGTTTTGATAAATTATAAAATAAATACGATGATTTTCCGGTTTGGTTTCACAGTTTGATCACCAGGGATAAATAATCTCGCGGATTTTAAAAAAAGTATTTCGTAGATTTTTACAGATTTTTTCAGATTTTTTTCAGATTTTTTCACCAACATATCCGATGATAGATAGATAGATGATTCGCCTAGAAACCCCTCAATCAATCAATCAATTAATCTATCAATTAAACAGTCAGCAGAAGCTGCAGACAAGTGGACACAGATTTTTTAATTTTGATAAGTTTATTCAATTTTCAGACTCTCTCAGTCACAATATAATTATGATCTCACTTGATTATCTTTTAGATAATTTGTTTTTTTACGTTAATTAGTTTTGTCAATGTCGTCACAATATTCTTCAGAATGAATGCATTAACAATGAATCCATAATTTTGCCCTGTTCTCAGAAATATAGAGCTGGTCACAAAGAACAATAAAACACCCTTTAGTGGGAAAGTACTTTTTTTTAAAGAAAGTCTTCATAAAGAAATAAAAATTAAAAGACAAGTTTTAAAACAAAAATTCAAAGGGCAATGTTGCTTTGAAAAAAACTGGCGGCAAGAAATGCAACGGGTTGTAAATTTTTTATAATCTAAAAAATTGTAATTGTAATTGTAATTGTAATTGTAATTGCTGCGTAAATTATTCAATATAGTGCTCTAAAAAATAAAAAACTTTTTTTTTACTCATTTGTGGTGCTTTCCGCCCCTGATATTGAATTATTTGTGGTGCTTTCCGCCCCTGGTATTGAATTATTTGCCCCAGCTTTTCAAATCAGGTTTTTATCCTAAAGTAACAGTTTTCCATATTTGCTCTTAATAGAACCCGTGAAAATTAGAAAATGTGCAACTTTATTTTTATTCCAAGCTTAATTTCAAGGCAAAAATTATATTCAGATTTACATGGTAATAAGGGAAATAAGAAATGTAAAAACCATCTATTTCTTACTTTTATTTCTTACTTTTCAAATTTTCTCTTGCTATATTTTTCCTTTTGGTTTCTTTTTATAATTTCCTTTCACCTTCACAAAGTTGTAAGAATAGAAGATTAGAAAAAAGAAGATGAAAAGTGGAAATGCGACCTTTTCTAAGTTAGAGTTGAGATCGCTATCTCTATAATGATTTAGATAAAAAACAGATTTACAGTATTTTCTATTTTTCTAATCATCCTTTTATGTGATATTAATTAGAAATAAATTACATTCTTATTTTAAAATCATACATTACATTTATCTGTTTAAAACACATTATATTAGTTAGAGTTTCAAAAACATGGAACGTTTTGGGAAAATTGGGAATCCCGCAACCTCTTCTGATTGAAAACCTTTCGTCATCGTAAATTCTTGTTTTTTACTTGAATTTTTGTTTCTTTTACTTCGATTCCTGTCTTTTACTTGAATTCTTGTTTTTTAATTTCAATTCTTATTTTTAACTTTTATTCTTGTTTCTTACTGTAATTCTTGTTTCTTACTTAAATTCTTGTTTCTTACTGTAATTCTTGTTTTTTACTTAAATTCTTGTTTTTTACTTCAATTCTTGTTTTTCACTTCAATTCCTGTTTTTTCTTCAATGCTTGTTTTTTATTTCAATTCTTACTGCAATTATTGTTTTTAACTTCAAGTCTTTTTTTATACTTCAATTCTTGTTTCTTACTGTAATTCTTGTTTTTTACTTCAATTCTTGTTTTTTGCTTTATCTTTCACTTTATTGTTTTCTTATTCTCTCCTTGTCTTTTCTTATTTTTATCTTTTCTCTCATCCTTCCTTCTTCATTCTCAATGAACTTTGAATCGTTCTCTTTTTTCCTTTTCTTTATTTTTCCGTCCTATTGTTTCGTTTCCCTTATTTTTACTTCTCATTCTTTTCTACTCATATTAAAGGAAGAAATGTATAGTTAAAGTAGATTGCTGAAAGTAATTGAGGATCGCTTTCCATGGGTTGCGGATTGCTGAAAGTAATTGAGGATTTGTGGATTGCTGGAAGGGAGTGCGGTTCGCTTGATGGATTTGTGGATCGAATTTGAATGAAATGTTAGGGGAGGATAAAAATTAATGCGGGAAGGTAAAAAGAATGGGAAAGAACGAAGAGGATTAATGAGGGAAGGTTAAAACAGTTTAAAAGAAGGGGAAGGGAGTAAAGGGGGAGGGAGTAAAGGGGGTGGGATGAGGAGGTTGGACTTTAAGTATAAAAGTTTTTTCATAAGGATGGACTAAGAAGCATATAAAAATAAACACGTTCAGATAAAGGCGTATTTTTTATCCGACTATCTGATCCCTACTAAGGAACGCCATGCACTGGGTATAAAGTATATCATCTAACTTAACTTTTGTTTACTTATTAGATATGCTGGAAAACAGAAGATCGAGTCCCAAGTATCAAATAAATAAAACAATTTCCCAATTTCCAAGTGTCACTTCTCAAGTGCCCTACCCCTAGCAGTAGTACTCAGGCGAACCCTTTTCTTCCCATATTCGATTTAAAAAATTGCGAAAACAATATATGTACAGCTAGTGTACACTGTGCAGCTAGTGTACACTGTACAGCTAGTGTACACTTTACAGCTAGTGTTCACTGTACAGCTAGTGTACACTATACAGCTAGTGTACACTATACAGCTAGTGTACACTGTACAGCTAGTGTACACTGTACAGCTAGTGTACACTGTACAGCTAGTGTACACTGTACAGCTAGTGTACACTATACAGCTAGTGTACACTGTACAGCTAGAGTACACTGTACAGCTAGTGTACACTATACAGCAAGTATACACTGTACAGCTAGTGTACACTGTACAGCTAGTGTACACTGTACAGCTAGTGTACACTGTACAGCAAGTATACACTGTACAGCTAGTGTACACTATACAGCTAGTGTACACTATAAACTTAAAATTTTGTAAATAAAGGGAGAAGCTGAAAAGCCTTTTCTTCCACCTTAAATGAATAAAAAAAATTAAAAAGTGAAAAAAAACTTTGCATTCCTTCATTTTATTGCCTAAAAATCATGGAGTCGTTATCAAGAAAGTAAGTATTCAATGAAGGTGTGAAATTTTTCTGAAACATTTTTACAGAAGCAGAAAAGTATTCTACTGGGAATAAAGAATACTAAGACAGTTTTATTAAATGTTTTTTTTCACAAATATCAAAAGTGGCTGTTTCAAATGTTTCAAATGGACCTTAATGACAAAATGTAAAAAAATCACCAACAAAGTAAAAATTTTGAAAAACTTATCTAAGTGAGTATCATTGGAAGCTTGCTGAATATCCGAATTCATATTAATTTACAGAAATGAATAATATTACAACTTGACCGAGAGAGGTATAAATTAATTAAATCTATTAAGAGAAAAAACGAGTTTTGACCATAACTTGCCCATTTTTAAGATTTTTCAATTCTGTAAATTGTTTTGAACTCCGGGTTTCAAGTCGGTTTCATGGATACCCATATTAATAAGATTTTCAATTTTTTTCATTTTCACTAACATACTGATTTTTTCCTCAAGTTTTATTACTAAATCCCATTTTTGAATTTTGTGAAAAATGTTTATAATAAACATGCCTTGAATTCCAAGTGGAATACTATTTTGCTTCTGTAAAATGGGTCCAGAAAATTGTCTTATTCAATTCTCTTAGAAAAACAAAGATTTCTCCATCACCAATTTTGAGATCAAATTTATGTAAAAATGACCTTAACACAGTTCTTTTAAATTCAGAAATTTATTTTCTATTGCAAATGATTGTTCTGTAAATTCTTCGGATCTTAGTAAAATGTTAGTTGGGAAACAAATGAAATATTTAATTTGATGTCCTATTGGAACATGCATGGAAAGTTCCGGTTTTACAAGAACTTTTAAATACAAGACTGAATAATTTATATGTTGAAGGATTCGATGATTACGTAATAACTGAAATGATAAATATGTTATGTAGTGAGTAATGATCAATGTTTTCTATTTGTGCATAATTTTGCATATTTTTATCTTTTCTTTTGGAAACCTGTATTTTCAAAAAATTATTTAAACAAATTTAAACTACACCATTTATATATGTATTTATATCTTTGTGTGTGAATAAATCTTTATAATAATATAAATCATTGTGAATCCTTATTGGCACCCCAGGGAATTAATCGATCATATGAAAGATTATGAACAAATCCTTCAGTATAAATTGGCATTGGCATCTAGTATTAATATCATGATCAAATTATTTAACAATTAACGCAATAATAGTATAGAACTAGACAGAAGGAGATGGTTAAACTTACACAGTATTACTGGCCTGTCTTTTTGACCTCGTATATCTGCTAGTTTTTATTTTATCTTAAGTATGAGAAAGGCAAGTTAATCCGGCATTTACAATAATTTTCTGATATCAATAAATTTATGAAATAAAAAAAAATAAAAAATAAAAAATTATCAATTATAAATAAATTTGTTTTTTTATTTGATAATCGCTTATTCTTATTTGTTGTTGAGACTCATGAATAACTTATAATTTTCATTCTATGATTTGGAACTCTTTCACAACTAAACTCAGATTTTCAGGACACTAACAATATACGGAAAATGCCTGGTTTTCTTAAAAACTTAACAATGTTTGAAGTTCAGTCTATGGCACCGATACTACATATATGTATATTATCTTAAACTAAATCTGAACTAGAAGACCAGTCTACGGAATCTGAAATAACTAGACCCCAGGTATCCCAGTACCTGGCCAGGACAACGTCATAAAAAAGCAGAAAAATGCTGAAATGTATAAAACGGAAAAAGATAAGAAAGACACTGAAAACACACATCAAAATAAACTCTTGAAAAGTTCGGGAATGAAGGATTTAAAAAAAAATTGCAATTCTAAGTAAATAATTGGCATTTTCAAGTATTTTAATGAAGCACTTAGTGAAAAGGAAGGTAGGCGGACGTAGAGGGAAAATGTAGGTGGGAATATAAGAAAGGGTAGAGAAGATGGTTGGAAGATAAAAGGAAGCAATGTAGGAAAATAGAAAGGTAGGAAGGAAGATATGTTGGTAGCAGGGTTGAGGGAAGGTAGGAAGGAAGATATGTGGGTAGCAGGGTAGAGAGGAACTGGGAAGGTAGGAAGGAAGATTTGTACGTAGCAGGGTAGAGGGTATAAGGTTAAGGTAAGAAGGAAGAATTGCTGGAAAATAGAAGGGTAGAGAGGAAAATATACATAGGAAGAAATTCAGTAAAGTAAATGATGATGATGATGATTATGGTGGTGAGGATGACAATGATTGATAATGGTTGTGAAAATAATGATGATGATGATAATTATGATAATTATGATACTGATGATGATGATGATGAGGATAATGATGATGATGATTTTCCTTTGCTCGAAAAACTAACTTTAACTTTTTAACTTTATAAATTTATAAATTTATCACTTAACTCCATCACAGCTAACTAAATCAATAATCAACACATCATTAAAAAATGATATTTTCACTAATAAACGAAATTTCTTCTGAAATTAGCAGATAGAATTTTATTCCATCTACATATTCTCCAACTCTTTTAAGCTTCAATTTTCTTGGATTTGCTTGCACAAACATTTCAATGATTTTCTCAGTAGTGAGCCATAACTTCTCTTTCCTTCATTCGATGTTATTGTCATCATTGCATAAAGGGGAACTTGAAATTACGCTTAATATGTCTTTATGGAAATAAAAGAATTGAGTCTTTGCCACAAACTCTGATTTTCTAATCACTATATCTTTGGAACCAAATGTTGTAGACATAGATAAATAAATAAACATAGATAGCTTATGCAAACAAAATCACCAAGAATTTTACAGTCCGCGAACTCATACTTCTAGGGGTCAAAGTGTACTTCAATGATAAGTAGTGTGGTTTGGTGTTTTAATGAATAATTATTAAACCACTCAGGAGTGAATTTTATTTGAGTATATCAAATTATGGGGGGGGGGGGTTGAGGTAGAACATTTAAGGGTCATAGCTCAATTATTTTTAAGTTCCGAGGTATTTTTGATTTTTCCTTGACAACTACGGCTCTGTAAAAAATGACTCTTTTCTAAAAGTCAAGAAGTGTCAGGTTGATTTTTTAAAAAAGTTTTGCTCTCTCTTATGGAGAAAATTTAATAAAGAATCAGAGTTTTTGCCAAAAACTCAAATTCATGTTTAAATATCAAAGACCATCAAACTTTTGTTTATAAAAAAATTTAGTCTACAATCACAATCACTGGTTTTGAAAAAGAATAATCTTGCTAAGCGAACGATCGGAGAGCTGGAAGATGTTTATCTCTACAATCCAAATATTTTAACTTTTTTATAACTCTTTGAAACAACTCCCCCCGAATTTTACTTGCTGAACTGTGAAGAAGGTTTATAGTTTCCTCTGGTAAAGAGAACTTGTCTTTTATTTCGACAATCACAGATTCTAGACTGTGAATTTTTTCGTCGAGTTTTCTTTTTTGAGCTTTGAGGAAATAACTCTGCTTTTGGATTTTTTTCCCTTTGCTCGTGTTTCCGTCATACATTTTCTTTAGCTTTTGAATAGCTGGGACGGCATAATTATGTTCGTTCAGAACAGTTTCCAGGGAGCAGTTCTGAACAGCTCCGATAATATTAAAAATTGAGGGAACAACAGACTTTGACAACTTTTTCCCATTCACTTTTATATAACGTTCGTTGCAGATAACATTCGGATTGAGTCTTTTCCAATCTACTAGGTTTAACCATTCCTCCCGAATAGAGTGTAAAATAATTCCGGGAATGGAACTATTTGAACAACAATATTTCACTGAGCAAAGAACTGAAGAAGGACATGAGAAGGACTAAACTAACTTAAATTTCTCTCTACAGAACTCATGTACACCACAAGTACTCAATGACATAACAACAGCCAATGTTCACAACCGACCTAGTTAATCTATATAATAGGAATATCATTAAAACATCTCTGTACATTTATATCTTTCAAGATGAAAAATGTCGTCTTATGCACAATCTATCTTTATCAATGGTTGTAGACCTTAGATATTTCAAACTATGAATTCTGTTAGATCAAATATTCTGAATTTAAAATATCAAAGGTTTACAACATCAGATTCCAAAGGTTACATATTTAAGTTTGTGCCAAAGACACAATTCCTTTATTAATTGACTGTAAGAAAAGATAGAAAAACAGAAAATAGAATACCTTTATCATATATTACATCATGTTATAAGCATCTAATATGTCGAGGTCTCGTTTTTGCAAAAGTTTTAGTTTAAAGTATCTTAAAATTTTGTGTTAACAGTGAATTTAGACAAATCCTTAGTCTTTGTCATTGTCAGGTGTTACTTTTTAAATTTGTTTCCATTTAATTTTGTGTTTTCCAGGGGGTGGCAGGGCCCCCCCCTGGAACTCCCAGGGGGGGGCAAGAGGACTACTGCCCCCCCCCTATGTACGCCACTGGTCCATCGAATTTAAAAACTCAATTATTCTGGATTTTAAAATTTAAAAAGTAAAAATTGTTTAAATTAGAAAATAAAATCTAAAAACGTATCTTCTTTAATTAGATATCAAACATCAAATTTCATGTGAATCCTTTCTAAAATTTTCATTACAATATTTTTATCTGAAACTCTTAAAATACGACGAATTTTTACCTATTTGAGTCTTATTAATATTCATTATTTGATTATAACTTCGGGAAACCTTTAAATTTGGGAATATTTGGAATTTTTCTTGATTGTCAGTTATTTTATATATATATACATATGTATTGTAGATATATAAAATTACATTACAGGATGACTCACAAATCATCCTTCTCCTCCTTCTCCTCCTTCTTCTCCTTCTTCTCCTTCTCCTCCTTCTCCTCCTTCTCCTCCTTCTCCTCCTTCTCCTCCTTCTCCTCCTTCTCCTC
>NW_019396987.1:17911-30302 GCF_000591075.1 Eurytemora carolleeae | reverse complement strand
CTCCTCCTGCTCCTCCTGCTCCTCCTTCTCCTCCTACTCCTCCTACTCCTCCTACTCCTCCTCTACTCCTTCTCCTCCTTCTCCTCCTTCTCCTCCTTCTTCTCCTTCTCCTCCTTCTCCTCCTTCTCCTCCTTCTCCTCCTACTCCTCCTACAGAAAGATAGATATCCACATGGGTGGTTTTATATCATTTCCCTTGGTGATTTGTTTGAATTAACTGGAGTGAGGATAAAAAGTTCTAATTGGTGTTGAGCTGCCCCCGATGAGGAGCGTAGAGAGTTTTTACTCTAGATTAAATATGTGATAACTAATTTATCCGGGGTAACAGATATAAATCTTTTCCAGAAGAGAGGGGGGGAGGGGGTAGGGCACGGGTGGTTTAGGGTCACATCGAAAAATTTATTTATGATATTCAAAAATAAACTTTTTTCTTGGTTAAATAGCAGTATTTACAACGTAAAATTTAAATCTTAGTTTAGAGAAATAATTTTTTTTCTTAAAAAAGCCTATCCCCCCTCACCCCCCCCTTTCCCTCCCCAATATTTGACGTTATCAGAGTTTAATCTGATTTAATAACAGAGATTACACCCCTTTATATCAACAGTTATACATTCACCAACTCATTCATCTACTCATCCATCCTCTCATTCATCCTCTCATTCATCCTTTCATTCATCCTCTCATTCATCTTCTCTAATTCTAATTAACAAAATCTTTTCCATGATCATTAACTACATCTAATCCACGATCATTAACTACATCTAATCCAGGATCAGTAACAACATCTAATCCATGATCATTAACTACATCTAATCCATGATCATTAACTTCATCTAATCCAGGATCATTAACAACATCGAATCCAGGATCATTAACTACATCTAATCCATGATCATTAACTACATCTAATCCAGGATCTTAACTACATCTAATCCATAATCCTTACCTAGATCCAATCCAGGATCATTAACTACATCTAATCCAGGATCACTAACTACATCTAATCCAGGATCATTAACTACATCTAATCCAGGATCATTAACTACATCTAATCCATGATCATTTACTACATCTAATCCATGATCATTAACTACATCTAATCCATGATCATTAACTACATCTAATCCAGGATCATTAACTACATCTAATCCAGGATCATTAACTACATCTAATCCAGGATCATTAAATACATTATGTACAGGAACACCGTTTAAAATAAAAATAATATTTTCCACAGTTGGAAAAATATGTATCTATTTCTTCATCATTTTAGTTTGTTAATTACCTAGCTAATTATCTTTATAATAAAGTTTTTCGCTTTCCTAAAAAAATCGAAATCTTTTTTTCAAAAATCGTAATTTTTCTTCCAAAATTTGATTTAAACAAATTTCCCGGGGAATGACGGGGACTTCGGCTAAGTATGATAGAAATTAATACAAACATGAATTTAATAATTTTCATATCTTTCCCCCCTCGACACATATCTCCAATTGTAACTTGGAAACTATGATCACATACATCCATACTGCTCACGACCTGGTCGACCTTCAAGTATCGCA
Organism: Eurytemora carolleeae; assembly: GCF_000591075.1. NCBI lineage: Eukaryota > Metazoa > Arthropoda > Copepoda > Calanoida > Temoridae > Eurytemora > Eurytemora carolleeae. The sequence continues at coordinate 28,744 of NW_019396987.1, read as the reverse complement.
CTGCCTAAACCTTTGATTTTACCGAACATATTTCACAATTGCTTTTTGGTTTGCATAAACATTTCAAAACTGTACAGCAATTTTTTTAGCTTATGTTTTTTTAAGAAGTATACAGGGTTACCCACAAAGGATAAGACCTAAAACTCTTTTAACAAAGCGCTCTGTAGGTTCAATATAAGTTACTGCCGTACATTCTGCACAATCGTCGCTGAAGTCTCATTCTTTGTGGGTAACCCTGTATAGTTACAACAATCGGAATTGTTTGTTAAATTGTGATCAAAAGTCACAGCTTTCTGGGTTAAGGATTTTAACTGTCAAATCTGCGATGAATGGCTAATGAGCTTTCTCATTTTTTGATTTTTTAGAAGAGTGAGGAGGGGGGTGAAGCCCCCCCCCCCCCCCCCGCCCCTACCTAGCAATTAGACGGAAACAACTCTTTTTGCTGCTTCTTATAATTGCTCATGATATTCCATGTTTCTTAATTGGTCTGGAATCAGACTCCATTAAAAATGAACGATATTTACCATAGTTTTTCCCCCGTTTCATGCAGTAGATGCAGTCATGCAATACAACACGAAGGACTGGAACTTGATATGAATGCTTTGAATCAAATGTTTTGCTTCTTTTTGTTCTTTATGCCAACAGGCATTAATGCCTTCATTCATAGGCACTGCCTGATTCCTTGGAGACAGGATACAGATAGATAGATAGATAGATAGATAGATAGATAGATAGATAGATAGATAGATAGATAGGTAGATAGATATATAGATAGATGAAAAGATAGATAGATAGATAAAAAGATAGATGGATAGATGGACAGATATAAGAGTTCTATTCCAACTAATGATTGGGTTAGACCTATAAACATTTTGTCTTGGAAAAAAATATATATTTAAACATCTAAAAGTTGAAAATAATAAATAGATATATAATAATAAATAATAAATATTTTATTAGGCACATAATTATACATTTACAAGGGTTAAAAACATATGATGAATTCTATGATTTATTACAGTCCGGGAAACCCGGAGAACTCAATATCTGGCTGTCTGGTCCAGGTCCCTGAAAACTTTAGATTTATGCGGAGAGGAGAGGTGAATATTTGTGTTAGTACGATGAAAGTAAAAAAAAATGAAGGAGAGGTGAATATTTCTGTTAGGGTTCTGTGTAGGTCCGATCATGAGAGCCCAAGTAAACCTGGAGAATAGACAACAAAGCAATATATTATAAGAAGGTATTGTACTTAGACCCTGGGTACAAGCAAACTAAACAGTGCATAAATAACAGTTACAATCTATGCTATAGCTTTCATCAAGTTTGTGTAGAAAATAAGACTTTAAATTACTGGAAAACGTTGAGCTCTTAACAATGCTATTTTTAAACACTGGTTTAAATTTATTCCATAAATTCGGAAAATAAAAAAGAGGATGTGATTTTAAATACTGGTACTTTAATCGTGGAATTGCAAAGTCTTCGCCATTTCTTAGCATATATTGGGGGTCTGTATCCCTGTTCAAGCTCCATGAGTTATTAAATGATGATGGCAGACGATTTAACCTATATTCGTACATAAAACAAAGGGCATTTACTTGTATTAGATCTTGGAAAGGGACTATGGCAGTTTTTAAAAAAAGTGGGGCAGTGTGAGAATTATAACTCTTATTGCAGACTAGACGTAAAGATTTTTTTATATATATATAGATAAATAGATAGAAATATAGGATGACCTATAAATGTATTATGTTTACAAAATAGAAAACCTATAAATAAAGAAGACAAAAGTATATTATGTCGATAAACTGTAATCTAAGATATTTGATATCCATCAAGTTGAATACACTTTAAAAGGTTGTATAAGCAAAGATAAGTCAACCAATTTCGAAAATAAAATAAAACGTGAGAATTTATGCTCATAATGACTTAACCATGTTTTAAGAACCATAGGAGAAATTTATTTATTTAAACTGAACATTTCTTTTCTTTTGTGCTTTCTCTGCAAATGTTTTTGAGGATAGTTTGCTTTTAGAGAAAAATTGAAGAAATTATCAGAAATAAAGACAATTAAAGTCAGAAAAACGACGATAACTTTCACATTTTTGATCAGAATAAGGTTTTAAGGGAATTGCTGTCCATGCATGAAGGGTTATACTTGAAATTACGCTTACAGTCCCTTTAAGAGGTGAAACAAGTTTCTCACCAATTTAAATAATAATTGTCTATTCTGAATTAACCCTATTCCTGCTGGGTGTAAGGACTCAAGGGCGTATACAGAAACAAATCTAGGGGGGGGGGCGTAATATGAGCGAAAATTTGACTTGTAAACCCTTGAGTAAGGTCTCACCTAAGGAAAATGTCTGACAACACTTTAAAGTTGACCCGATCTCAACGGTGATTGCATAAGTTTCTTATCAGCATCATGTGCTTTATAGCAGTAACAAGTACCAAAATTATGAAAATTTATTCATTTAAATTTTATTTACCAAATCTTTGAAGATCTTTTTTATTTATTAGAAAACACATTTCCTTGTGAGAAAATTATTATTAGCCTTTTTATATTATTCTTTTTTAAGTTTTTATGTTTTTGGTGCTCAAAAGTTACTAAATATGTAGAAATGATATGTATACATATCCATACTATTTATTGATTATCATAATTACAAGTCTCCCCTCCCCCTCCCTCTTTTCGACCAAAATTCCCCCACAATTAGAAAAGATTTCCAGGTTTCCACCAATCTACGCTTCAATGATCCAACACGCTTTGCGGATTCGTCCAAAATTCACAAAACTTTTTCCCGCCACATTTCATCTTACAAACAAATAAGATAATTCCTGGTCCAACAATTTTAATAATGCAGTGCTAATCTGCTTGTTTACATTATCTCATGCATTTGAATTTGACTAAAACAATAAGAATTTAACATTCATCTAAAACGTTTTCAAAAATTTGGTCACTTACAATTGGAACATTCTTAACAAAAATCTTTAAAAAATATCTAAAACATTGCAATTTTATTAGTAATTTTGCAACTGTAAAGGGGAAAAGTGGGTAGAGCTGATGAAAAGTTCTGATATCCATCCTGCTTAAATAAAAAACAAAACAAAAAAGTACACTGGATAAGCAGATAAAAATAAAAAAAATCCTAAAACCCACAAAAATCAGAAATAACAAATTTTTTAGAATTATTAGGTTTCCTATGTTTTCTAGGATGTCTCTGTGTGAATCAATTTAGATAATACATATGCATTTAACATGATAAAACTCAAACAAACAATATTTTTAAAAAAGTGCTCTTGGATATTTTATCCATAAAATATCTGTTGCACCAATTAAAAATTACAAAATCCTTAGCGACATTAAAAGGAAGAACAAAGACGACATTTTATACACATATTTCTGATACTTACTCTTTTATTATTTTAGATGATTATTTTAGATTGTTAAATTAGCTAGATATGGTATTCGATTAAGTTGTTCCTCATGAGTTCTTTCTTTGATGTAATCAATACCAATGGCATGCATCATAAAGAGCAATCAAGGATGAAGTGTAAATTGTTTCTACTTTATTGCCAAGAAATAAAATGAAAGGAACCAGAAACATGAAAACTTAACCCTTTCAGAACTACTTAATTGACAGGAAAAAACAAACAATATTCAAACAGTGTACGTGCGTGTAAACAACATTTCTTTAAATGAACGTAGATAAAAATTAGAGGAGTGAGGATGTCACAAAGTCGTTCTTCATACTTCCCCAACATAGATCACGACTTTATATATATATATATATNATATATATACAGAAAAAAAACAATATTCAAATCAGTGTACGTGCGTGTCAACAACATTTCCTTAAATGAACGTAGATAGAAAATTAGAGTAGTGAGGATGTCACAAAGTCATTCTCCATACTTCCCCAACATAGATCACGACTTTATATATATATATCTAAAACTCAGGATTTTATTTCCAGTACATTTTCATCATTCATACTGAAAATCGCGCCCAGAAGGGATATATTTAATAAAAACATTCATATCCAGCAAGGTTATAATGCAAGGAAAGTTAATTGTAGTTGGGTATTCTCTGCGTACATATTGAAACCAGTTCTCTCTGGGCGGAATTTGTAAACAAGAATAGATGCATTAGTGTTTGTTTAGTATCCGTGGAGGATAAAAGCATTTAATTTTGATAATTTTTATAATTCACATAATAGTTTCCTTTGACCAGAATATTTCATTGATTTTGTATGTGAAAGATGGATCCCATGTCAGGCTGTGACATCCGTCTTGTGTTTATATTAACGCCCATAGACAGTACACCGCAGTACAAAAGATGCGTACACCTATGAAATAATATTCCTTGCATTATAACCTTGATGTACAGTAGCTACATATTTAGTGATATTTAAGAAACTTTGTACAAACAAATTATATATTTATACATAAAAACATCAAAAACACCTTCAATTAAAAAAGCTAAAAATTAACATTTTATGATTTAAACAATCTTCATATTTTTTTTATTTCAATTTTTTGGTAAAGTATTTTTCAAGTTTGTAAAAATTTAACTTTATTTTAGTAGAAATGTTTTAGTCCACTCAATCAACAATTTACAATATTGTATATAAAAAATCACACCTCCCGCCCCCCCTCGACCAACCCACTATCCTCGTCAAAAAAGATAAATAAAAATCCGACTCAGTTTTGGGACAGTCCCGTGTTCTAAGAAACCCTAAAATCCGCCTTTTCTCGCAGTTTAAGACGGTATTTAAATGACGGTAATTGATCATTACTTTTAGTCACCTTCATACATACAAACCAAGCTTGGATTGCTTTTGCATTTTTGTCGCCATATTAAACTTTTTTCTTGCCTCATGCATCTATCAGGAATACAAATCGGCAAAATCATCAACTTTTGTTAAAACATTTAATTATAACCTCTAGCATGAATAGTAATTATTTATACATCAAAAAAATCCATTTTGAAAGTATTCTTAGTTTTTTTTCTTCTTAATTCTATCCTGTATCATTGTAATTTTCATAACTATTAAAAATGTAATGTTATCCATTGTGTAAAAAAGTGTTTTTTTCAATATTATTTTTTTTTGTAAAATATTTTCACTTTAAAAAGATCATTGTTTTATGCTCCTTTATGTAGTCTGTATTATGTAATTATTTGACTAGGAACAGTTTTTTACAATTTAATTTTGCACAGTTACCAAATATTAGCACATAGTTTAGTTTAGTTTTTTTTCTACCCGTACTACATCTTTTTTCTTTTCTTAATTCAAATAGTTTCTTATACAAAGTTGTTTTTTCGTTCTTTTCTCTTGTTTTTATATTGACCTTATTTAAACTCAATAAAATACGAGGTTTTTATCTTTAAATTGTAAATTAGTATATTATTTTTTTTATTGTTAGTCAAACATGGGAGAAATTCAAATTAATTAATTGGATAATACATGACCAGTAATTTACAATTTATGTATTAATCAAAAGAACAAAACGCAAAAAACCCAGTAATAAGTCTTTTGAGCATATTTTGCCTAAATGAAAATAATATTTGAAAATAATTAATTCCCTAGAATGTTTTACTTATACCTCCTATTCTACGTGATTTAACATTATTTCCCGGTCCCCCACCCCCTCGCCCACACATCATTTATAATTCGTGGAAAAGCCAAAATGTAAATAAAAAGTACTTTAAAAAGAAGACCCCTAATCTCCATCAAAAATCATAAACCATGTTGAAACCACGGTCAGGGTGTTTCAAAATTCACAGGATTCATAAAAAACATTAAAAGAAATCTTTCCTAAATATTATTAGTTAACAATTGTTTTTGTTTTTTAAGTTTATAAAAATAAAAACTTAAGGACACACTTTGAAAAATAAACAGATTTTTTAAATATTTCCAATAATCTCCCCCCCCCCTCCTACCNAATAATAATAATAATAATAATAATAATAATAATAATAATAATAATAATAATAATAATAATAATAATAATAATAATAATAATAATAATAATAATAATAATAATAATAATAATAATAATAATAATAATAATAATAATAATAATAATAATAATAATAATAATAATAATAATAATAATAATAATAATAATAATAATAATAATAATAATAATAATAATAATAATAATAATAATAATAATAATAATAATAATAATAATAATAATAATAATAATAATAATAATAATAATAATAATAATAATAATAATAATAATAATAATAATAATAATAATAATAATAATAATAATAATAATAATAATAATAATAATAATAATAATAATAATAATAATAATAATAATAATAATAATAATAATAATAATAATAATAATAATAATAATAATAATAATAATAATAATAATAATAATAATAATAATAATAATAATAATAATAATAATAATAATAATAATAATAATAATAATAATAATAATAATAATAATAATAATAATAATAATAATAATAATAATAATAATAATAATAATAATAATAATAATAATAATAATAATAATAATAATAATAATAATAATAATAATAATAATAATAATAATAATAATAATAATAATATTTCCAAGTATCTGCAACTCTAGTAAAAGTAATCCTATGTTATGGGTTTAAAATTGCTGACAACGTATACCGCATACACTTACGCTTCAAACTCTTCAAAACAATTGAGCAATTGTTTGCAGTTGTAAAAAATGAAGTTTTGCACATTTATTTTAGTGGCGCGGAGGAATGCAGAAAAGTTTTGCAAGCTTCCTTCATACATATTACTTAGTTAATCAGCCGCTAGGTATTCAGCAATGGACATTTCTGTGTTTTCACATTTTAACTTTTACTAGGCTTTTATCTATTTTAACTTTTAATTTTGAGCATCCTGTCTTTTTACGATATAAAACAAAAACAAAAAAGTTCGCGGATTTCATAATTTTTTTTTTGCGCATTTTCAAAATTTTACAGAAATCAAAAACTTTTGTAATTTTGAGCAGCCATAAATCTTGGCCCGATCGGTTCAGGAGTTATTACGTTTATTAAATACATGCAAACGGACAAAAAGACAGCAGACTAAGATAGACAAGCAAAGTATATGTATAGAAATTCGATTTCATTTTGAAATCTTGAATTTAAAACAATTTCTTTTTGAATAGCTGTTGATACTAGAAAGTAATTAATTCCGAAAGTTGCAATGTCCAACTAAAAACTTTCCCTTCAACCTTTATATTAGGAACACTAATTAAAGATTTTTTCGAAAAAAATCTTCATTTTCTCTGCTGCTGAATCATTTTTACATGATTTTTCAGCAAGAAAATCAGTGAACGTAATGAGAGCAGTCAGGAGGGTGGGTTGGGGTAGGGGGTGTGGGGGAATGGGTGCAAAGCGCCCTAAATTCCATCTAATGTATTCCTTGTATAACTAGGAGTAGAAGACACCTGCAGGCCATAGGCTATAAAGCTTGCAATGCATGCTAGAGAGAGCTTGGGGGGGCATTGAANAATGAAATGGTCAATGAAATGGTCAATGAAATGGTCAATGAAATGGTCAATGAAATGGTCAATGAAATGGTCAATGAAATGGTCAATGAAATGGTCAATGAAATGGTCAATGAAATGGTCAATGAAATGGTCAATGAAATGGTCAATGAAATGGTCAATGAAATGGTCAATGAAATGGTCAATGAAATGGCCCTGCGTTAAATTCTGTAACTTTTATTAAATCTGTTTACAATCTGTTTCCTATTATTTGCTAGGTTCTGAGAAAAAAGGCTCTTTGGGATGTGTCCCCGATACTTTTTTGTCTCTGGACATATCGGATGTTTTATCTTTGATTCGATGTCTTTGGTTTGTCTCTTAGAGTCTCAAAGTCATATGTGTCATGTCCTTTTCAAGTCTTTGGTCCGTATTTTCTCTAGGTCTGTGTTCTCTCTAAGTCTATATGTCTATGGTCTATATCCTCTTTAAGTCTGTATCTATGGTCTGTGTCCTCTCTAAGTCTGTGTCTATGGTTAATGTCCTTAATAAGTCTGTGTCTATGGTATATGTCCTCTCTAAGTCTTTGTCTATGGCCTGTGTCCTTTCTAAGTCTATGTTTATGGTCTGTGTCCTCTCTAAGTCTATGTCTATGGTCTGTGTCCGCTCTAAGTCTATGTTTATGGCCTGTGTCCGCTCTAAGTCTATGTTTATGGTCTGTGTCCTCTCTAAGTCTATGTCTATCGTCTGTGTGCTCTCTAAGTCTATGTCTATCGTCTGTGTCCTCTCTAAGTCTATGTCTATGGTCTGTGTTCTCTGTAAGTCTATGTATATGGTCTGTGTCCTCTCTAAGTCTATGTTTATGGTCTGTGTCCTCTCTAAGTCTATGTTTATGGTCTGTGTCCTCTCTAAGTCTATGTCTATGGTCTGTGTCCTCTCTAAGTCTATGTTTATGGTCTGTGTCCTCTCTAAGTCTGTGTCTATGGTCTGTGTCCCTGATATTTTGTCTCCTTGGCCTAATGTTAAACTGTTTATTGGTTGTAAAACAAACATCACACTCTCTCTACTTTTCATTTTACAACTTCTGCACTCTTTCCTTCTGCTCTTTGTTCGTCCGCTCGACAGTTTGTTTGTTAGAGGCTCAATCACGCATTTGACATCTGTATTCACAAAAAAAGAATTTGTTTAAGTTGCAAAAATGGGCAAACAAATTAAGAGATTTTATGCAAATAAATAAAGAAAATGGAAAGGAGATAAATTAATTATTTGTTTAAAGTTTCCTAAACTTCAAATCTATTTTTTAATTAATCGAAAAACAGTTAAAACATGAAGAACAATGATGTCTCATGTTCTTCAAACTCTCAAGCTCTCCCTGTATTTGAATGAATAATGTAACAATACCCTAACCCCACCCCCTTCACGTATCTAGCAACCTTACTATGCTTTTATTCGTATAAACCCCTCCCCNAAATGGTCAATGAAATGGTCAATGAAATGGTCAATGAAATGGTCAATGAAATGGTCAATGAAATGGTCAATGAAATGGTCAATGAAATGGTCAATGAAATGGTCAATGAAATGGTCAATGAAATGGTCAATGAAATGGTCAATGAAATGGTCAATGAAATGGTCAATGAAATGGTCAATGAAATGGTCAATGAAATGGTCAATGAAATGGTCAATGAAATGGTCAATGAAATGGTCAATGAAATGGTCAATGAAATGGTCAATGAAATGGTCAATGAAATGGTCAATGAAATGGTCAATGAAATGGTCAATGAAATGGTCAATGAAATGGTCAATGAAATGGTCAATGAAATGGTCAATGAAATGGTCAATGAAATGGTCAATGAAATGGTCAATGAAATGGTCAATGAAATGGTCAATGAAATGGTCAATGAAATGGTCAATGAAATGGTCAATGAAATGGTCAATGAAATGGTCAATGAAATGGTCAATGAAATGGTCAATGAAATGGTCAATGAAATGGTCAATGAAATGGTCAATGAAATGGTCAATGAAATGGTCAATGAAATGGTCAATGAAATGGTCAATGAAATGGTCAATGAAATGGTCAATGAAATGGTCAATGAAATGGTCAATGAAATGGTCAATGAAATGGTCAATGAAATGGTCAATGAAATGGTCAATGAAATGGTCAATGAAATGATCTATAAAATGAAAAATGAAATAAATATGATCAATGAATGATAAATAAATTAATAAATGATCAACGAAATAGGCAATGGACAATAAAGTTATCAATAAAATTGTCTATAAAATGATCGATTAAAGTATTAATGAAACTATCAATTAAAAGATCAAATATACAAAGTCAATTAAATGATTAAAATTGATCTTTTAAAATGCCTTTACTAATGCTGAACAAAAGGGGTGTTCAGGCAAATTCGTGGTTATTACTAATAAGTCAAAAAAAGGAAAAAATTTTTAATGTTTTTTTGGTTATACTATATCGTTAAAATTAAAGTGGGTCAACCGAACCTCTTGACAGAATTATATTATAAAGAAACAATTGCTTGATAATTCTATTAAATCAGTAAAGTTAAAACTCATCATCTTATTATGCTTAATAATCTTTATACAGGGGCACCCACAAATCATAAATATACTTTGTACAGGGGTACCCACAAATCATAAATATACTTTGTACAGGGGTACCCACAAATCATAAATATACTTTGTACTGGGGTACCCACAAATCATCAATATACTTTGTACAGGGGTACCCACAAATCATAAATATACTCTGTACAGGGGTACCCACAAATCATAAACATACTGTGTACAGGGGTACCAACAAAGGATGAGACTTTATTGTCGACTCGACATGATATCCTTTAAATATGACGATCTGAGGGTTTAGTACAGACGTTTACGTGTTATATAAATATTTTAATGATCAGGCAAAGAAAGAACCATGTTTGCAACTGAATGAACCAAGCCCCATTCGCAAAAAGATATCTAATAAATTCCGCACAGTCGTCGCTGAAGCCTCTTCTTTGTGGTGAACCCTGTATCATTGAGATTCAATGTAACTGAACATTTAACACTTGCCTCAAATTCTAATTATCCTCGCAACCTGAACCTGATGTTGTCAAATATTTCAAACTATAAATTCTGTTAGATCAAATAGACTAGGTTTTAAACATGACAAATTTTTAGCATCGGGTTACAAAGATATACTTGAATGTAAGTGTTTGTTGCGAATGATCAATTCCTTTATCTGTTCAGTTTTAGGATCTCTGCTAAATATGTTTATTCTTCCTTCAGCTTCTAAAAAACGTTAGTTTTGCCTTAATTTCTGCCAATTCTGACACC
>NW_019396987.1:1246-17813 GCF_000591075.1 Eurytemora carolleeae | reverse complement strand
GGGGCTAAAGCGCAGTTTTTTAGGGCTTGTACTAGACTAATCCCAATTCATATTCTAAATTATTAATTTAGATTTTAAGTTTTTTTTTACAGAAATATTATCGTTTGATGCTAAAAGCGGTAAACTGTCCCCCCCCCTCTTTATTCAACGAAATACTTAAGGACCTCTTGTTATATGATGGGGGGGGGGCATATGGAATGGTGGAGAAGAATAGATAGAAATATAGAAGGATAGATGGAGATATGGATAGATAGATAGATAGATATTCAAAAAGATAGATAGGTAGGTTCTTAGAAAGATTATTAGCAAGTAGGCAGGTAGGTAGGTAGGTTGGTAGGGTGGTAGGTAGGTTGATAAGTAGGTAGGAAGGTAGGAAGGTAGGTAGGTAGGTAGGTTGGTAGGTTGATAGGTAGGTTGGTAGGTAAGTAGGTTGGTAGGTAAGTAGATTGGTAGGTTGGTAGGTAGGTAGGTTGGTAGGTAGGTTGGTAGGTAGGTAGGTTGGTAGGTTGGTAGATTAGTAGGTAGGTAGGTTGGTAGGTAGGTAGGTAAGTAAGTAAAAGTAGGGTAAGTAGATTGACTGATAAATAAATAATAGTCAGGCAGCAAGGCAGTCAAGAAGTTAAGTAGGTAGGTAACGAGATAAGTAGGTAGGTAACTAGATAAGTAGGTAGGTAACTAGATAAGTAGGTAGGTAACTAGATAAGTAGGTAGGTAACTGGATAAGTAGGTAGGTAACTAGATAAGTAGGTAGTTAGATACATAAGTAGGTAGGTAACTAGATAAGTAGGTAGTTAACTAGATAAGTAGGTAGGTAACTAGATAAGTAGGTATGTAACTAGATAAGAAGGTAGGTAACAACTAGATAAGTAGGTAGGTAACTAGATAAGTAGGTAGGTAACTAGATAAGTAGGTAGGTAACTAGATAAGTAGGTAGGGAGATAGATTGAAAAATATTTAGGTTTCTAGTTAAAAAGAAAGGGGGACACATTTGAGTGCACTGTGAGATTTCAAAACAACACAAGAGAGAAGAACTGAATAAAAGAAAAAAGAGAAAGATTGAAGATTAAACATAAGAAAAGAGAATGTAAGGATGAAAAAGATACCTAAAAGAACGGAGAATAGAAATACAGGATTTAAGAAAAATATGAAAGAAATGGAAAACCAGAAGGAATGAATTAGAAATGGAGGAGGGACATTTAAAGATTAGAAGATTTTGAATAAAAAGCTGGGAGATGAAGTAAAATATGTGGATTTGAAGAGGAACCAAATTATATGAAGGACGCTTACGACGTGATGGGAACAAAAAGAAAAAAATGTATGAAAAGAATAAAAAAACTGAGAATATCTGAACTTTAGTTTCTCATGAGTTCCCTGTGAATATTTTTATCTTAATAAATATCAATCTTCGAGCTAATAATAATGATAATAATAATAATACTCAGCTCTCAAGTTTTCATATGTATCCAGTTCCTTGAGAAAATATGTATCTTTACTCTTCAAGTATCAGATCCAATCTTCAGCTTAATACCCCCCTCCCCCCTTCTAGCTCTGTTTACCCCTCCCACTCCTGAATCCCCCCTCTGGGCCCTTCCCTCCCAATCCAATTTTCCATTCCTCTTCCCAATCTTTTCCCATTGTATCCTTATCCTAACTTTGTGTTCGAAATAACCAAAGAACTATAGTTAACATTGATTTCTTCCCATTTGCTGGAAATGAAAATAACAGTTTAATTACGGTTAGTCCTATCTAGGGCTGGGCACGTTCCAACTTTTTCTAGCCGTTTTGTTAACGGTTAGTTCCAGGTTGCAACCGTTAAAGATAAAAATTTCAGTTAGCGTTAATTTTAAAGGTCAGAACAGAACGTTCGTTCCCTTACCGGAATTTTCCGGGGTTTTTTTAAATTATTGTTAGTTAACGATCTCAATTTTATTAACAACATTAACGGAAAATGTTCAACAATTGTTATCGACTCTAGCCATTAATGGTACCATTATTACAAAATTGATTGCGTTAACGGCGCAAAGCGGCAACAATTTTTTTTTGACAGTTAAAAAAATCGTTAACAGCACAGCCATTAACGGTATATTACATTATTAGCGGCGTTAACGGCGAAAACAATTTCGTTAATGGTTTATAAACACAGAAGACGATATCTAAAAACATCAAAAGCGTTACAATTTTAATTTCAAACAAAAATTTCATGCAATTTTAATCAGAAAGTAATGAAATTTACCGTTCTTAGCTTTTTAACGTTTTTAACCGTTATTTTTTTCAAAAACGGCTAATCCGTTTTGTTAACCATTTAAAAATATCCGGTTTTTGCCGTTCGTTAATGGATTCTTCCGTTAGTTCTCGAATACCTCCGTTTAGTTAACGGAACTTTGCCCTGCTCTAGTCTTATCGAAGGTATTTGTAGAAACGTACACTTAGAGAATATGATGGAGATGATGATTAAAGACAAGATGATGGAGATGATGATTAAAGACAAGATGATGGAGATGATGATTAAAAACAAGATGATGGAGATGATGATTAAAGACAAGATGATGGAGATGAAAATTAAAGACAAGATGATGGAGATGATGATTAAAGACAGGATGATGGAGATGATGATTAAAGACATGATGATGGAGATGATGATTAAAGACAAGATTATGGAGATGATGATTAAAGACAAGATGATGGAGATGATGATTAAAAAAACAAGATGATGGAGATGATGATTAAAGACAAGATGATGCAGATGAAAATTAAAGACAAGATGATGGAGATGATGATTAAAGACAAGATGATGGAGATGATGATTAAAAACAGGATGATGGAGATGATGATTAAAGACATGATGATGGAGATGATGATTAAAGACAAGATGATGGAGATGATGATTAAAGACAAGATGATGGAGATGATGATTAAAGACAAGATTATGGAGATGATGGATAAAGACAAGATGATGGAGATGATGATTAAAGACACGATGATGGAGATGATGGATAAAGACAAGGTGATGGAGGTGATGATTAAAGACACGATGATGGAGATGACGATCAAAGAAACNAGATGATGATTAAAGACACGATGATGGAGATGATGGATAAAGACAAGATGATGGAGATGATGATTAAAGACACGATGATGGAGATGATGGATAAAGACAAGGTGATGGAGGTGATGATTAAAGACACGATGATGGAGATGATGATCAAAGACACGATGATGGAGATGATTATTAAAGACACGATAATGGAGATGATGATTAAAGACACGATAATGGAGATGATGATTAAAGACACAATGATGGAGATGCATTCTTGATCAGACAAAGCTTTGAAAGGAACCGTTGTGAATCGTATATTCCATGTTTGATCAATATTATACTTTGTCATGTTTATTTGAACACACCCTGTATACCTCTTCATCTTAAACAAATAGAAGGGATAAAACCTACTCTATACCTTCCTAATAACTACTTACTTATAACTCACAATTATTTGAGATTAAATACACGATTAACAATGTTATGAAGCATTCTTCATCCTATCCGATTAATTCACTAATCCTTCTCTTATATACAGAGTATTAAAGATAAGGGTTGTTGAGGGACTAATCGAAATCTATATTTATACCATATATTCTACTCAAAACAGATCTTTTAAACTTTTAAACGATTTGTAAAGTTCAAGATATTAAAAAGGAAAATATTTGGAATTAATTTGATAAAATTAAAATGTCACCGCGTATAATCCTTCTCTTGCCTTTTGGATTTTTTTCCCAGAGTTTTTCAATTGTTTTAGATTTTAAAGGAGTAAGGTTTTTCCACAACTAAATTTTCTATTCCCTATATTTTGCTACCTCATAAATCATAATGTAAATCTTTGCTATTCATAATTTGAAACATCTAAGGCCTGACTACAACATTAGGTTGCACAGATTATAGGGGATTTTTTGTTCAAAGACTATATGTCTTTTTGTTCAAAGACTATATGTCTTTTTGTTCAAAGACTATATGTCTTTTTGTTCAAAGACTATATGTCTTTTTGTTCAAAGACTATATGTCTTTTTGTTCAAAGACTATATGTCTTTTTGTTCAAAGACTATATGTCTTTTTGTTCAAAGACTATATGTCTTTTTGACCACACTTCTCTTTGTAATTTGCTATTGAAAAGAAAAAAGAAATTGTAATAAAATTACGAGAGTTACGAGCTCAAAAAGTCGTAATAGTAATTTCGCATAAATTTCACCTTTACTTTTTAGAGTAAAACAATTTATTGCTTTCTTTATATTAATCAAAGAAGTCATGATCAAGAACCTTCTAATAAATGGAATCTTTAATAATTTCATAAAAGAGAAAAAAGTAATTTCAAGTGACCCTCCATACAAAGATGACAATGCTTGATTGATTATCAACGGTGCCCTTACAAGCCTTGTCTTACCGAATGTGTATTTTATATCAATGTTTTCAATTTAGAAAACTGATTCTTTTTCATTGTGATTTTTCTTTAAAAGTGAATTGTGCATTTTTACTGCAGCAAAGACATAAGAAAATATAACAATTAGACACTTTTAAATCTAGATTATTGATCATAAAGGTTTCAAGGATACCGTTGTAAATCAGGCATTGTCCTATTTGCATGAAGGGTCACTTGAAATTTTGCTTACAGTACATTTTAAGCCAAAAAAGAATATTATAACAGCAGTAGACCACACAAATGTTAAATAAAAGTATAGATTTGGACCCATTCAATAGATAAGGAAAACTTGACATTCATAGAATAGTAATAAAAGATCGGTATCCATAGATAAAGAAATCTATACAGCAGATGTTATACATAGATAGTAATCAGCTGAAATTATCGTTTTTATTTACTTTTTATTTATAAACTTTTATTTTTACATTTATAAATAGGGTATAATTACTACCCCCCCCCTTCATTAAAATTTGGAAGATTTTTATAACAGGTGCCTGGGTTTCGTCCAAAACCAGTTTTTTAATTAATGTTTGTGTTTTTAGTTAATTGGGAGGAATCTTTGCGTGTTTTTTGGAAAAATATATAATGGAGGGAATATATTAAGCAGGGGGACCCGCAAAACATGAGACCATTGAAACTTGTAAATATAATGATATCGGCCATTTTCTGCTTGATATTTAATCTACATTTATAAAGTTGTAATCTACGTGTGTCTGTCTGTCGATCATAACTCAGGAACCCTTGGACCGATTTGCCTCAAATTTTGATTGGTAAACTTGGGAGACCCACGGAATGTTCTTAGCTTGGTTTTGAGATTCTAAGTTGACTTGGTCGACGAAATTTAGTTTCCCGGTAAAATTGTTCAAGTGCGGGAAAACGGCGGAAATAACTTTTACTAACCTGGGCAGCGCTTGGTTCCCAAACTAGTATATGATAAACTAAATGACAAGATTACAGTATCTGGGGGGAAAATATTCCATATTTACAGTCGTATCTAAACTCTCATCTTTTTTAGGGTAGCCTTGTGCATACATATACAATACATAAAAACATATTAACATATAATTTTTGTAGAATTACAAAATACATGAATAAATATATTTTTGTAACTTTTATTGGGTAATGTAAATAATTGATCATGTACTAGAGTGAAGNCCTACCCCTCTCTACCCTCTCCCTACCCCTCTCTACCCCACCCTACCCCTCTCTACCCAATCGAATAACCAAAAAACCTTATTAATTGTGGAATCTAAGCATACCAGGTGCATGGTACAGATATATTCGCAAGGACGATCCACCAGGAACGTCCTAAAAAAAACGCAAAATTTGAATGCACAAAGTTGACGGATTGGATTTAAAGGTTCCTCGTGTATTTTCCTTGTACAATTTAAAAACATTATTATCAAGAGCTGGAGGCGACGAAATGTTAATTAAATTAACATTTTTAACCCCTCCGAGTATCCTATTACCACAAGGTGAGGATGCATGTAGGATGCATTCCTTTTTCTTTTGCTTAAATAAATGCAGTTTTGTATTTTTCAATTGCCCGTGAATGCCAGTGTTAGGTTTAATTAGAAAAAGTTGTGAAAAATAATTATAATCTTGAAAAATTTCGTTCATGGCCTTTTCTTTGGTCCTTCCTATCTGCTTTTCTTTCACGTTCACTTTCATTTAAGTTCCACTTTCGTTATTCTTGGACTTTGCCAAGCTGTTTATTACTTCAACTTTTTTCTTTTTTTTCTTCTGCTCTTCCCTAATTCCTTCTTTTTTCTCTTTCCTCCCAAATCCCATTTCCTTCTCTCCGGTTTCCTTCCTTCCCTTCCCTCCCGTTCTCATCACTTCTCTCCAGTTCCCTTACATCCCTTCATTCCATTTCCCTTCATTTTCCTTCCTTTTCCATCCTATCCATTTCCTTTCCCTTCCTTTCCCTTCCTTTCCCTTCCTTTCCCTTCCTTTCCCTTCCTTTCCCTTCCTTTCCCTTCCTTTCCCTTCCTTTACCTTCCTTACCTTTCCATTCCTTTCTTTTGCCTTCCATTTTCTCCCTTTTCCTGTCCTTTCCCGTCCTAATTTTTTTGCCTTCCCTTCTATTTAATTCCTGTTCCTGTCCGATTCCCTTTTCTTCAAATGCCCCTTATTCCCCCCACCCCAACCCTTCCACTCCCCAAACTCCCCCCTTCCCTCCCCTTGTGGTTAAAATGATTTTCCAATTAAATAACATTTTNTATATATATATATATATAGTAGAAATCTTTGTTTGTATGTCTGGATGTTTGTATGTCCGATCAAAACTCATGAACCCCTGTAGACCGCTTTGCCTAAAATTTGATTGGGGAACCCGGTAGAACCACGGGAATGATTTTTGCTTAGTTTAAACAGTTATTGGGTAAACTCTAGGCAATTAGCAGGATCCCCGTCCAAGCTCGTTTTAAATAAAAAAAAACCTTGTTCAATGAAATTTATGATCACCTATTTTCTAAAATAAGAATTTAAGTTTTTAAATCCTTTCAAGCATAGAGTAATAAAACGAAGAGGTGAAGCTTAGCTCAGATGTACACAACCGACCTGTCTATTATTTAATTAATAGACAGGTCGGTTTGAAATAAGAATGTTTTCAGTTAAATTCATGCCCTAGAAACTTAATATTGTTGTCAGATTTTAAGCTAATAAATTGAAATTTGAAAACCTACAAATTTGAAAATTGTCAAATGTTTGCAGTCAACATCCTCGAATTCTCTTTAAATAAAGAAAGAAAATAAAAAAATTGGTCAATTCCATAAAATCCCCCTTTAGAAATACGATCGCTCTATATACAAGTGTACAGCGTTAGATACGTAAACATATCGTGATGTATGTACACAACCGACCTGTCTATTAATTAATTAAGAGACAGGTCGGTTGTGTACATCTGAGCTAAGCTTTACCTCTTCGTTTTATTACTCTATGCTTTCAAGCAACCAAACAAGTTTGATTTTTCATTCTTGGGTGTAAAATACAATATGGAGGAGTTACGAGGTCGCAAAGTCGAGCGAAAAATTCCAAATAAAGGGAACTTCTTCCTAAAATTAAGGTTGGATTAAATTGTTTTTGACCTTGGTATATCTGCACCCTAGACATCACAAAAACTAAAAACTAAAAGATTGGATAAAATGTTGAAGAAAAACTAAAAATGAATTTATAATTTAATAGATGAATTGTTTTTTCCTATTTTCATGTTTCTTCAGTTCAGAATTAAAGAAAAACTATTTTATTTATTCCAAAAAAATCTTCAAAAAGTGACAAAAAATTCCTACAATATTGTTGCACTTACAAATAACAAAATATGTTCAAGTGTACAAATGTTTTGNATTCTATTCTATTCTATTCTATTCTATTCTATTCTATTCTATTCTATTCTATTCTATTCTATTCTATTCTATTCTATTCTATTCTATTCTATTCTATTCTATTCTATTCTATTCTATTCTATTCTATTCTATTCTATTCTATTCTATTCTATTCTATTCTATTCTATTCTATTCTATTCTATTCTATTCTATTCTATTCTATTCTATTCTATTCTATTCTATTCTATTCTATTCTATTCTATTCTATTCTATTCTATTCTATTCTATTCTATTCTATTCTATTCTATTCTATTCTATTCTATTCTATTCTATTCTATTCTATTCTATTCTATTCTATTCTATTCTATTCTATTCTATTCTATTCTATTCTATTCTATTCTATTCTATTCTATTCTATTCTATTCTATTCTATTCTATTCTATTCTATTCTATTCTATTCTATTCTATTCTATTCTATTCTATTCTATTCTATTCTATTCTATTCTATTCTATTCTATTCTATTCTATTCTATTCTATTCTATTCTATTCTATTCTATTCTATTCTATTCTATTCTATTCTATTCTATTCTATTCTATTCTATTCTATTCTATTCTATTCTATTCTATTCTATTCTATTCTATTCTATTCTATTCTATTCTATTCTATTCTATTCTATTCTATTCTATTCTATTCTATTCTATTCTATTCTATTCTATTCTATTCTATTCTATTCTATTCTATTCTATTCTATTCTATTCTATTCTATTCTATTCTATTCTATTCTATTCTATTCTATTCTATTCTATTCTATTCTATTCTATTCTATTCTATTCTATTCTATTCTATTCTATTCTATTCTATTCTATTCTATTCTATTCTATTCTATTCTATTCTATTCTATTCTATTCTATTCTATTCTATTCTATTCTATTCTATTCTATTATATTCTATTATATTCTATTATATTCTTTTCTATTCTATTCTATTCTATTCTATTTTTTCTGTTCTGTTCATTCAATTTATATTTGTGAATAGTTGAAAACTATCTGTATATTCTAACTTTGATGTATTTCTAATGTATAAACTCCTGAGGATGAATATATTTTTTTCGACTGTTCTGTACCTTTCGATCTGTGAGACATAATTCCAGTCATTCATGTCAACCGGCGCGAAACAATTATATTCTATTCTATTTTGTTCTGTTCTATTCTATTCTTTTCTCTTCTGTTCTGTTCTGTTCTATTTTATACTGTTCTGCTCTGTTCTATTCTGTTCTGCTCTGTTCTGTTCTTTTCTATTCTGTTCTGTTCTGTTCTGTTCTGCTCCGTTCTGTTCTGTTCTGTTCTGTTCTGTTCTATTCTATTTTATTCTGTTCTGTTCTGTTCTGTTCTAATCTGTTCTGTTCTATTCGATTCTGTTCTGTTTTGTTATGTTCTCTTCTCTTCTCTTCTGTTCTGTTCTGTTCTGTTCTGTTCTGTTCTGTTCTGTTCTGTTCTAGGAATGATTAGCTTCTGGAAAATCTGGATTATGAAGTACAACAGTTAATTTCCTCTGTTCATGAATCCTTTGTACAGTGATCCCTCTAATCCTTCAATCTGCGTACAGGGTGTCCCAAGAAAACATATTTGCTAAAAAGGTTAAAATCATGTAAATATAGAAAGTCAACCATTCACTTTTAGGTCGGGATATTCCGAAAATTTGGTTAATATTTGTTGATAGTTTTATTTCTGAAACCCTCTGTAGAATTATGTAAACAGATTAAACAGAAGATATCTGCTCCAATACTCTTCATGTTCTCATTTAAGCCCACTGCTAGTGTTATTTAACCCTTCTCCTATTTCAAAATAGATATAATTCCCTAATTTTTATTTTAAGATCACTAAAAATTATTTTAAAAGTTTCTGGGCCTCAGAAACCTCAGTTTGTGCTGTAAGAAACATTTAGTTGGGCTCCTGATTCCGCAACATGTAGTATTCTGTATATTTTGGAATAGGCGAACACTCCCTTTAAGGGAACTAAGGTGAGAAGAAAGGGGGTGGGAACATTCTTTATTTATTATTACTGCAAATATCATGATATCCTTATAACCAGTTTTATCAAACCAATAACAAACAAGGGAAACTGATCAAACCAATAACAAACAAGGGAAACTAATCAAATCAATAAAAAACAAGGGAAACTGATCAAACCAATAGCAAACAAGGAAAACTGATCAAACCAATAACAAACAAGGGAAATTGATCAAACTAATAACAAACAAGGGAAACTGATCAAACCAATAACAAACAAGGGAAACTGATCAAACCAATAACAAACATAGGAAACTGATCAAATCAATAAGAAACAAGGGAAACTGGTCAAACCAATAACAAAACAAGGGAAATTGATCAAACCAATAACAAACAAGGGAAACTGATCAAACCAATAACAAACAAGGGAAACTGATCAAACCAATAACAAAACAAGGGAAACTGATCAAACCAATAACAAAACAAGGGAAATTGATCAAACCAATGACAAACAAGGGAAACTGATCAAACCAATAACAAAACAAGGGAAACTGATCAAACCAATAACAAAACAAGGGAAATTGATCAAACCAATAACATACAAGGGAAACTGTCGTTAACAGTTTGTTTTGTCATGGAGTGAGAACCAGAAAAGTTTGGACTAGGAGGACAACATTGCGATTGAAGTGATTTTAAACTGTTAAATGAACATGACACACAGCAAATGTGCTTTGTACACAGATTCATTTAACTTAATAAGTTGATTTTCTGGTTTTCTAGCTACAAGTATACCAGCTTGCTTTAAACCAGCATCAAAAACACAATACACTGTTTGTTTCATTATTCTGTTTTTAATATCCATAAATAAATATCTGTGTGTTGATTATTCTATGTTTTAAAAATAGTAAATAAATATCTGTGTTCTTATTATTCAATGTTTAGTATCTAGTAAATAAATATCTGTGTTCTGATTATTCTATGTTTAATATCTAGTATATAAATATCTGTGTTCTGATTATTCTATGTTTAGTATCTAGTAAATGAATATCTGTGTTCTGATTATTCTATGTTTAGTATCTAGTAAATGAATATCTGTGTTCTGATTATTCTATGTCTAGTATCTAGTAAATAGATATCTGTGTTCTGATTATTCTATGCTTAGTATCTAGTAAATGAAATCTGTGAGCTGATTATTCTATGTTTAGTATCTAGTAAATAGATATCTGTGTTCTGAATATTCTATGTTTAGTATCTAGTAAATAGATATCTGCGTTCTGATTATTCTATGGTTAGTATTTAGTAAGTGAATATCTCTGTTCTGATTATTCTATGCTTAGTATCTAGTAAATAAATACCTATGTTCTGATTATTCTATGTTTATTATATAGTAAATGAATATCTGTGTTCTGATTATTCTATGTTTAGTATCATAAATAAATATCTGTGTTTTGATTATTCTATGTTTAGTATCTAGTAAATGAATATCTGTGTTCTCATTCTTCTATGTTTAATATCTAGTAAATGAATATCTGTGTTCTGATTATTCTATGTTTAGTATCTAGTAAATGAATACCTATGTTCTGATTATTCTATGTTTAGTATCTGGTAAATGAATATCTGTGTTCTGATTATTCTATGTTTAGTATCTAGTAAATGAATATCTGTGTTTTGAATTATTCTATGGTTAGTATTTAGTAAATGAATATCTGTGTTTTGATTATTCTATGTTTAGTATGTAGTAAATGAATATATATGTTCTGATTATTCTATGTTTAGTATCTAGTAAATGAATATCTGTGTTCTGATTATTCTATGTTTAGTATCTAGTAAATAAATACCTATGTTCTGATTATTCTATGTTTAGTATCTGGTAAATGAATATCTGTGTTCTGATTATTCTATGTTTAGTATCATAAATAAATATCTGTGTTTTGATTATTCTATGTTTAGTATCTAGTAAATGAATATCTGTATTCCGATTATTCTATGTCTAGTATCTAGTAAATGAATATCTGTGTTCTGATTATTCTATGTTTAGTATCTAGTAAATGAATATCTATGTTCTGATTATTTTATGTTTAGTATCTAGTAAATAGATATCTGTGTTCTGATTATTCTATGTTTAATATCTAGTATATAAATATCTGAGCTCTGATTATTCTGTGTTTAGTATCTAGAAAATGAATATTTGTGTTCTGATTATTCTATCTTTAGTATCTGGTAAATGAATATCTGTGTTCTGATTATTCTATGTTTAGATCTAGTAAATAATTATCTGTGTTCTAATTATTCTATGTTTAGTATCTAGTAAATGAATATCTGTGTTCTGATTAATCTATGTTATGTATCTAGTAAATGAATATCTGTATTCTGATTATTCTATGTTTAGTATCTAGTAAATGAATATCTGTGTTCTGATTATTCTATGTTTAGTATCTAGTAAATGAATATCCCTGTATAGAGTATAGTGTATAGATGCCAGGTGTTTGTTATAATAATCCTTTCTAGAGTCTCAAGTCTCTCAAACTCCCCATTCAGATCCTTACTAGCTCTTTTCAAACCCGCTCCACTGGAATATTCTTAGGGATTAATTCAACCAGCTTACACCTGATCAATCCATTGATTAATTTCTATATTCTATACCTGATCAATACATTGATTAGAATATATTCTACACCTGATCAATCCATTGATTAATTTATATATTCTACACCTGATCAATCCATTGCTTAATTTATATATTCTACACCTGATCAATCCATTGATTAATTTATATTTTCTACACCTGATCAATCCATTGATTAATATATATTCTGCACCTGATCAATCTATTGATTAATATATAGTCTTCACCTGATCAATCCATTGATTAATTTATATTTTCTACACCTGATCAATCCATTGATTAATATATATTCTGCACCTGATCAATCCATTGATTAATATATATATTCTACACCTGATCAATCCATCGATTAATTTATATATTCTACACCTGATGAATCCATTGATTAATTTATATAATCTACACCTGATCAATCCATTGATTGATTTATATATTCTACACCTGATCAATCCATTGATTAATATATATTCTACACCTGATCAATCCACCGATTAATTTATATATTCTACACCTAATCAATCCATTGATTAATTTATATATTCTACACCTGATCAATCCATTGATTAATTTATATATTCTACACCTGATCAATCCATTAATTAATATATATTCTACACCTGATCAATCCATTGATAAATTTATATATTCTACACCTGATCAATCCATTGATTAATTTATATTTTCTACACCTGATCAATCCATTGATTAATATATATTCTGCACCTGATCAATCTATTGATTAATATATAGTCTTCGCCTGATCAATCCATTGATTAATTTATATATTCTACACCTGATCAATCCATTGATTAATATATATTCTGCACTTGATCAATCCATTGATTAATTTATATATTCTACACCTGATCAATCCATCGATTAATTTATATATTCTACACCTGATCAATCCATTGATTAATATATATTCTACACCTGATCAATCCACCGATTAATTTATATATTCTATACCTAATCAATCCATTGATTAATTTATATATTCTACACCTGATCAATCCATTGACAAATATATATTCTACACCTGATCAATCCATTGATAAATTTATATATTCTACAACTGATCAATCCATTGATTAATTTATATATTCTACACCTAATCAATCCATTGATTGATTTATATATTCTACACCTGATCAATCCATTGATTAATATATATTCTACACCTGATCAATCCATTGATAAATTTATATATTCTACACCTGATCAATCCATTGATTAATTTATATATATTCTTTTTCTTCAGAAGAAAAAGAATGTATTCGAAGAAAAAGAATGTACAGTTTGCTCAGTTAGACACAACGCAATTAGAGCATATGAAAAAGTAGACAACCAAATAAAATATCATTAGTTGGTTAATAACTATAGGAAGTTCTGTTGTTTCTCAGCAATGGATGACGAGGGAGTCAGCTGCGAAATATTGCACTGGCATTCAAAGTCTAATCTGTGTCTATCATATGAATCATTTATATAGAAAATAAATAATGTAGTTTTTCCATTTATGAAAGTTGTAAACTTGTAATACAATTGTAATATTTTAATCTCTGCTACAAAATAAATATTTAGATTTTAAAAAAAATTATGTATTCTACACCTGATCAATCCATTGATTAATTTATATATTCTACACCTAATCAATCCATTGATTGATTTACATATTCTACACCTGATCAATCCATTGATTAATATATATTCTACACCTGATCAATCCATTGATTAATTTATATATTCTACACCTGATCAATCCATTGATTACTATATATTCTACACCTGATCAATCCAGTGATTAATATATATATTTGGCAAATTTTGATTGATTATAAATCTACATTTAATGCATATATTAAAATTAAATTCAAAATATTTTTTAAAAATACTAAAAAATTTTAAAGATTAATGATTGGCCAGCTAAGATTTACTTACTAACTAGTTTTAAAGTAACTTGAATAACTGTCTCAATTTATAAATAGATATTTCTATGCTACCTGTCCTTTCTTTCATTCCTTCTTCTTTTAAGCTTTAAAAGAATTACATGTTTGCATTAAGAAAATTCCTAAGTTCCCCTATTCTCCCCCACCCCTTTTTCTGCCCCTCCCTGACCCTTCCCCCTACCTAAACCCATATCAGGATAGCATACCTTTCTTACGGTCCTTAGGAATACTTACTTACTTCTTGTCTTTTAACTTATCCTTTTGGAATACTTACTTACTTCTTGTCTTTTTACTTATCCTTCTTAATTACTTATTTCGTATTTTCCAATTATCCTTCTTGGATACGTACTTAATCCTTATCTTACCAATTATTCTACTAAAATACTTACTACTTATTATCCCAATTATCCTTCATACTTACTCATTACATTCTTTTTATCAATCCTACAATGCTTATTTCTTTCCAACTTCCCTTATTCTATCCCAGTCTTTCCTGTCCCCATGCTATATACCCATTACTCCCAAACCATCCACCCCATCCCCTACCACTATCCAATCTTTTCCCTTTTTTCTCCTATTCCCCTGCTTTACTACCTGTAAATTTCCCTTGTGGAAAACGCTTTCTTTCTGAGTTGTGCTGTCTTCTTGTATCATATCCGCGACATAACGTGCTTTTTCCGCTCACCGCCATTACTAAATAGAACATAGACTAAATATTTCAGGTGGATCTCATACAACCACCAATACATTTCAAACTTTAGGTAAACAAACAGTGTGCTTCATCCAATATGATAATTGAGACTTAGAGACGACATAAAGATTGTTTTTTTTTTTATCAAAAAACGATCTTCTTTTTATCCCCAAGGAAAGTACAAAATCGCAGAATTTTATAAATGCCGGGACGCATTTTGTGATTATTGTTTTCAGAAACACACTTGCAAAAATAAGCTCACGAAAAAATGCCGCAATGTTTATCAAGAAGACGAAAAGTCAATTTCTAAATTCAATTCTGCTGTTTAGTTGGACACATATTGTCTGTGAAGATTTTAAGTCTATGTAAAGGAAGCTTGAAGGAAGGGACAGTTGGGTTGAACAATACAAATTTCATGCTGGGTTTACACTCAGACATTTTAAAGAATGCTACAGTGGTCAAGCTATACAAGCTATTCAACCACTCGCAACTCAACTATTCACAGATTCTACAAATGGGATGGAGATCGCATCTTAGAAGTAAAGGTCGCATTTTTGCTAGAAATCGCATCTTAAATCTATTTAAAAACTCCATTTTAAAGGTGGTAATCGTATCTTAGAGAGGTGGAATTCGTATCTTATAAGGTCATTATCGCCCCTTAGGAGTCAATGTCGCAATTTTGACGGAAATCGTATCTTAAAGAGGTCAAAATCGCATCTTAGGAGTAAATGTCGCAATTTTGACGGAAATCGTATCTTACAGAGAGGTTAAAATCGCATCTTGGAATTAAAGGCAGCATTTTTGATGGGCATCGCTTCTTAGAGAGGATAAGATCGCATCTTAGAAGTAAAGATCGCGTGTTTTATGCAAATTGTATCTTAGGTGGTTAAAAACGCATTTTTGGAAATCGTATCTTAGAGATGTGGAAATTAAATCTTATAGGTTGAAATCGACTCTTAGATAGTTTGAAATCGTTTTCTAGAGAGGTCCAATTCGCATCTTAGAGGTGGTAACCGTAATGTAGACTGGTAAAATCGCATATTTGAGAGATGAAAATCACATCTTAGATCTGAAAATCTAGAAAAATGAAAACAATTGATTTATTTATTCTGTACAACAAATTAAAGGCATGTATTGGTTGTTCTTTAAACCTTTGACTGATCAAGGATGACGGATATATCCTTATTTATCTACAGTAATTGTTAAAGAATTAGTTTGCAAGCTGATTGATATTTACTTTCTAGAAGTTAAATATTAATAAATGTTCTCATTCGATTTTTTTTTAACCGCGTTGGACTTTTAATATCTGGGATTTTCGAGAACTAAACGTTACCAGTCTCGTCTTTTGTAGGTAACAGAAAAGGACATTAAGAAGCTTTTTGAGTTGAATATCAACATGGACACGATCAAAACATAATTTCGTCATAGTTTTGAATTTTTAATACAGTAGTGTAAATAAGTTAAAATATTGCAAGATGCAACTTATGTAGGGGAAGGGGAG
>NW_019396987.1:0-1019 GCF_000591075.1 Eurytemora carolleeae | reverse complement strand
CTTTCTGTCTTTTTCTACTCCCCCCCCCCTAAATATTTGAAATAAAAAATATTCAACAATTTTAAGTTTTTACTTTGTTCTACAAAACAATGTATCAACACAAAAACAAAAGAATTGAGTTTTCCCTCAAGTTCAAATTTTCTAATCCCTATATCTTTACAACCTGATGGTGTAAACCTTTGATTTTCATATTTAGATTTTTTATCTAACTAAATTTATAGTTTAAAATGTTAAAGATCTACTACGAAAATAAAGGAATTGAATAATCAGAGTTTGTGGCAAAAACTGAGTTCCTTTCTGGATTTATTATGAAAAGTATTATTATTCGTTTTTAATTTATTGTGTTGTATGAACCCACTCCTTTTATGATAGAAGAAATAAAAAAAAGTTTGTTCAATACATTGTTTTTTTGGCAACGTGATCAAAAAAAGTTTATTTTTACTTTTTCAGGTTGAATTTGTGAATAAATGAGCAAAACTTTACTGTTCAGAATCAGAGTTCAAGTTTTTAACGCAGAAAGTTTTGTTAATTTCATAATTTCATCAAACATACTTATTAGTTATTAAAATAATCTTTTGAGTCCACTGATCTTAAAATTACATATATATATATATATTAAATGAAGTAACGATATGAAAATGATTTTATATAGAAATTTTTTTAACAATTTTCCCTAAATTTTTGCAAATTAAAACTGGGACAAAATTCTTAAAATATCCCTCAACTGCAATGCTGCAAAATAGGTGGTCGTTGACCATATTTATATATGGTCTATGTATATATTATATATATATAACTATAAAGCAATAATCAGAGCAGCTTTTTAGTTTTCATATTTATGAATACAAATTGTTTTGGATTTGTTACGCGAGCCATGCTGCGTGGAGAAAGTCTGCTTGTCACCCCTGGGTATTTCTGAGTTCTCCCTGAAGATCTGTCCGGAATGTCTTTTGAAAGAACTAGTTTAGGAACTGTTTACAGTCCGACTGCGCAGACGCAAGATTTCTCGCGGAGTAGTA